>NC_090445.1:1229325322-1229491301 GCF_031143425.1 Pleurodeles waltl
TGGTGGCCTGTTGGTCCTGTGGCAGGGCCTCCTGTTCACCAGCGGCAGCGGAGGTAGAAGGTTGTTCAGATGTCTGGCTAGTGGCAGGGTCCCGCTGTTGTAAGACTGCCTCCCTCATACTGTTGGCCATGTCTGCCAGCACCCCTTCAATGGAGACCAGAGTGGTGTTAAAGGCCTTCAAGTCCTCCCTGATCCCCTGCTACTGTCCCTCCTGCAGCCGCATGTTCTCCTGCACGTTGTCCAGGATCTGGCCCAGCGTATCCTGTTTGTAAATGGTTGTGGGTACTGTGGGTGTGTGTTTTATAGTGGTGTGGATGTGGTGTGTGTATGGGTGTCAGGCGTGTGTAGTTTGAATTGTCCAATGTGGTGTTGTTTTTTACGTGTGTGTGTATTTTGAGTGTGGCAGTATGAACCACCAGTGGTTTACCACAATTGAATGTCCGCTGTGGTGATTCATGGGTCATAATATGGTGGGCGTAGTTCTGTTGGCATAACGGTGTGGTTTTTGATACCACCTGTTTATCACTGACCTTTGGTGTGGCAGAGTTGTGTCTGTGGCTGTATAGTGATGGATTGGTATGTGTGTGTCATAATATAGTGAATGGATATCCGCTGTGGCAGCGGTATGTTGGCAGCAGTCAGCATGGCAGTAAGTGGGATTTACCGCCAATGTCATAATGAGGGCCATAATGTTTGACAATATGAAAAGAAAGAAAGAAAGAAAGAAAGAAAGCAAGAAAGAAAGAAAGCAAGAAAGCAAGAAAGAAAGAAAGAAAGAAAGAAAGAAAGAAAGGAAAAAAAGAAATAAGTTGAATGAGAAATAATTAGAAAGTTCTATGGTGAAACTGGCATACTCAGTCCGGGAAGTAGAGTTTGTCCTCACCCTTTGGTGGGTCACCCAGAAATTGGACTGCAAACACACTTGATTCTGACCAATCATCCTCTTCTTCCTCCTACTGTGGTGTTTCGGGAACAGTGTAATCAGGTGGTATAAAATGCTGCTTCATTTTGATCATGATTAATCTCTCCATGTTTTGAGGCAAGAGACTGGTCCTTCTCACTCTAACAACTGCACCAGCTGCACTGAACACACAGCCAGCAGACATGCTGACTACAAGACAAGTCAGATACTTTATTGCCAGCCTGCTGAGCGCTGGCCATTGGCAGACCTTCCCAAACCAATGCTTTTGATCCGCAGACACCTCTTTTGGGTCATCCAGATACTCTTAGAACATCCTCTAAGTGTCATTGGTGCTGACAGTTGGTCAATCTCTTTTGCCTTTGCCTCTGCACTGGACTTAAAAACTGCTACTTGAAACTAAGCCAATGGTTGGGTCTGATTTTTCTGATGCTCTTGTTGCTGGTGTTCTTGTTGCTGGCTGCTGTGAGACAAGATTGCCCTCTCTTGAAGTTGAAGGCACACCCCATAACTGCAGAGCAGGACTCTAAGTTCTAGCAATTCTTCTTCCCGTTCTCCAGCTTGTTCAATAAGCAATCTCTCGTATTTTGAAATATTCCCTTCAGAAAAAGGAATTAAAGAGGACATTTGTTTGTAGCATGGATCAAATAGAGTGACAGAGATATACTCTTTGGATGAGATAATGTAATTTTGCAGCCTTGCATTACAAGTCAAGCAATGGTTTAGGCTTTCAACCAAGGCATGCACTTTTGAGATTTCATTCACACCTCCAAGTGTGAACCTTTCTATAGCTGGTCCTATAGCAGATGCCACAACAAGATAGCTTGGCCTATCATACTGTCCTCCTTGCTAACTTCACGTGTGAAAACCTCAAAAGGGAGCAGCATCTGTGTCAGGCATTTAACTAGGCTCTATTTGTCTGCATCCATGGTCATAGGTTTCCGAATTCCATCCCCTCCTCTTAGAATGACATAGTCATTGATCTATCTGTACTGCTCAAACAGACGTTACAAAATATAATAGATTGTGTTCCAAAGTGTTGGCATCTCCTATATCAGGGCTTTAACTGGTATTCAGTTGCCACACTGAATAATCTGCAACTGTTTTTGAGCTGTAAAAAGAATGGCTGACATGAAAACAAATTTGCCTCCATGTAGTTATTAGGTTGCTGATTGTCTTTTTTTTTTAGAAAGTCTTGCACAACCAGGTTGATGCAGTGCACCAAACAGAGGACCCTGAAATAGCCACCATCAGCCATGGCCTTAACTATGTTACTGTCATTGTCCGTGGCAACAAATCCAATTTGGAGACCTCTGGGTCACAGCCATTCAGACACCTTGCTATTAAATTCATTCAAAATGTTTGCAGCTGTGTGTGATTTCTCCATGGCGAACATGGCTGCTTTTTAATGCCACCAAATTGTCTTAAAATGTTTTTCAGGGCCAAGACCTGTAGATAGCTTTTGCTTTACCCTCACAAAAGTGATCCAGTATGCAGTGATGCGCATGTAATTAATCACCTGACAACTGGTCCAAAAATCTGTTGTCAGGTGGACAGTGTGGACAACACTTTGCTGCAAATTTTGTCTAACCAATTGCAGCACATCTTGATGCAGCGCTGGAACTGCAACTCTGGCAAAAAAGGGTCCGACTTGGAACCTTCCATTTCAGGCAGAGGGGTGCCACAAACTCTAAGAATGCCTCACCTTCCACAAAAGAAAAAGGGAGGAGGTCCAGGTCTAACATTTTTGTCAGCTTCCCATTGTACAAACATGCCATTGGGTGGTTGCAGTCATAGGGCCCCTCCTGCCTAAATATGCTTGTAATTGTAGCCTAGATTTTCTTCTTTTGTGGAGCCACTAATGCAGGTGACTTTTGAGATATAGGTGGTTGTAGACTTAATGTGTGCCGAAGTGCAGTCACCATATGCTGTGGTGTCTACATCCAACCCTGAGTCTTCCTATGCCATTGTGAGGTCGCTGAGGTGGGTGATTCTGGGGCATTGTTGGGGACATGGCTGATTTCTGTGAGGATGTCACCCTCTTCTTCCTCACGTTCCACTGTGATTTGACTAGCTGCAGCTGATGTTTCCTGGCTCTCCTCACGTTCATCACCGTGACCATGTTCAGCAATTTTTTTAAATTGTTCCTCACATCAAATTGCATGATGTTTTTTCATGTAGATCATCTAGCCACAGAATGTGAACCAGGCTTACCTCAACGAATGCCACGTAGCAAATGGAGCATATCACAATGTTCTCCTCCTGTTTGCTAATTGTAAAAAGTCCCAAACTGGGGAGAAGTACTTTCGTATTGGGCCACCGCCAATGCCTGAAGAAGAATTGGAGGTAGATGGATGAGTTGATTGTCTCTCTGCAGTGCATACTTCTACTGAGGTACAGGTTGATGCTGAACTCTGCTGGGGCCTTACAAATATCGAAGCTGGATGTGCCACATCTCTTGGAGCAGGTTGGATAGTAATGTCAGACTCCTCTGTGCCAGCTTCCACAATGACTGGCACCTTGGCATCATCCTTCTCCTTATCATCCCCTTCTATGATTCTAAGGCTTTCTAGAACTTTTCTTTTCCATTGCCTCTCCTAGCATCTCCTGGACTCTGCCATGATCCACTCCATGTCCCTGTCATCATCATCATAAGTGGTGCTTGGAGAAGATGGTGAAGTAGTACTCTTCCTTTTTCTTGCTGGAGACCTGGGAGGCATTGTTTCTAAAAGAGGAGGTCCTTGCTCAGCAGGAAGCTCGAATTCCTGTTCTGCTCCAACTACGGGAAGAGCTACTATTGCTGTCTGTGGTTGCTGTCCACTTTGCTCAGTTTCCTGAAACAATTGGGTACTACTTTGCAAAAGGGACACATCCAGTTCAACGTCACTGCTCGTCAATGTCGCCATGATTGCAGTGGCTGCCTCACTTGCAGACATGGTCTTGGGCTTAGGTTGGGGTGGTGCTGTTGATGCAAGAGTGCTGCTTCCAGGTTCCTTCCCGGAGGCCGATGTGGCAGGCACACATCTCTCAAAAAAGGTTGCAGTTGGTATGCCACTGGTGGAAAGCTGCTTCTTCTCATTGGCCAATATCTTGAGAACAACTTTCTTTGAGGCAGTCTTAAGTTCTAAGTTGGCAGTTGTTGTGATTCCCTCATCTTTATCTGCTTCTTGTATTGTATGTAATAAACTACCACTGGGTTGTTGGGCTGATCGTGTTCAGTTGTGGTAGTTAAGTTAAGGTGTAATGTTTACAGTTATTTGGCTAAAGCTTGTTACATTTGTAGCTCGAAAAGTATATACACCATGTTTACCCAGTGTTGCTTGATTTTATCAACCTCCACGAGGTTCTTTGGGGTATTTACAGGTTTAATTAGAAACACCTGAGCTCCAGCACATTGTTGGACAGCTGCCTTCTCTGATTGTTAGGCAGCACTTGTGCTGTCAAGAGCCATGTGCTAATCATGACTCAGGACTCGTCTTTCAAGAGCCATGTGTTAATGATGACTCATCACTCATGACTCATTCCTGTACAAACTAAAAAAATCCTCACAGGTATAAGTCAACGTTTGGCTTTCACCCGGTTCTTCTTGAAGCTGACATCGAGAGCCTGCTCCTGGGAATTCCCTGCAAAGCTCCTGTATCGTTGCTGGGCAACAAGAGAGGGAACAACTTCTTCAGCCTCTTTGTGCTGGCAGCTGTTTACATAAGCTACGTGGAGGAAGCGTGCTCTGATGAGCGAATGTATTTTTTTGAGATTTAGAACTTCAGTGTGTTACTAAATGACTTTATTTTCAAGAAACAACAAAAGTTTTGAAGTTGATTGAGAAAGTGCATGTTCCTCTTCAGTCAGTGCTCCCATTATTCAAGTCCTGGGAAAGTACATTTAGCCTACTCTACACAAAATTGTATCAATTTGACATCATCATCTCCAGTCCGTCGGTATATTGCAGAAAATTCAAGCTAAGCAACTTTAACATCGGTTGGCTCAAGGACAGAACATGCATCAGCTTCTCTGCAGTGCGTTAGAATATAATCTCCTTGTGCGAGGTCTGGAAAAGACTAGGCCTTAACCTCAGCTAAGTTAACTTCTACAAATTAATACAAAACATAGGTTATACATCTCAGTATAATATATTACTACATTATTCTTTCACATTTTCATTATTTCACACATCTTTAGTTATTTTAGCATAACTTCGTATCAATGGCTGCCACTTCCCAGTGGTCACAATTTCAAACGTGCACTTTATTTTCTCTACAATTAATTTTCATTAATCGAAACACATAAACATTCATTAATAATTCCTAATTAGCATATTTGTGTCAGCAGTCCCTCCTCTGATGACTAAATATATCATCACACCTTTCTTTATCAACATATCACAATTCTGTCTCAGCTGTATTTTGCCTTCTTCTCAAATTTCCCCTCTAAATTCTTCCCCTGTTTTGTTTTTCCCTCCTCTGATTATTTTTAGATCTCTTAAATTTTATCCTTTGCCATAAATTACATATATCCCATAATCCTAATATGCAAGCAATCACAATTAACATTCCCTGTAGGATTATTTATAATTCCCCGTTCCAAATTTGAATAAGACAATTGCCCACTGAAGCAAATCCTTTTCCCAAACACCTGGTTCTTTCAATTCTTTCAAATCCTTACTAGAATTAGTTAGGTTAGTCAGTAAATCTCTTATCTCCTTATCATTATTTGGTATAAATGAACAACAATGCCTAGCATTAATCATTTTACAGACTCCGCCATCTTTCGCTAATAGAATGTCTAAAGCAAGCCTATTTTGAAGCATCATAGCTCTATCCGCAGCCAATTCAGTATCTAACAGGAGTATTGCCCCTGTAAAATTTGTCAGCATGTTATCCACAATAGTGGTCAACTTTCGTATCTTGACTGTATTTAAAATGACTCCCACTGCGTGAATCACTGCACCAAAAATATCTATCTCCCACAATTGCAGAAGAGGTTTCCCTTCTTTGTCACTTATGATGTAATTCAGTCAATTTCGGAAATTTCTTTAAGTCATCTATTTGATCAATTTTAGGGAAAACTATCCCAAAATAACATGTTCCATACCATCCTCTAGGAAGATGGTAGTAAGCATTAAGTCCACAAATATAGTAGATACCAGGAATCGCAGGGTCCTGACCATTCAGCATAAAAGTCCATTTACTCTGAAACAAAAACACATGCCTACATTCACTCGTTCCCACAAATAAAGTGTCAGTCCGTGACTTTGGCCTATATCTACAAAGCTTCTCTACATGTAATGCATCTGATGCTAATTTCCCTTGTGTTTTAATAGCAGTGTAAGCATAATCATTCTTGTAAGTCCTTTTCTGTAACCTTTTTTATAACTTCTCTTTCAATGCCTTTCTCCTATCATCAGTGTGCCCTATAAAGCTCTCTTCTAAAGGTGTAAACAAGCACGTCAAATTGCTTCTGTGAGCGTATGCGGCTCCAAAAGTTAGTGTTGGTTCAAAGAATCCCCTAACTAATGCTGTATGATGCTCTTTAGCCACCTTACTCACATACCTAATAATAGGAACAAATGAAAACACTAAATCATAATTTGAGAAAAAATATTGTCTGTACTCTTGGTTATAGAATCTTGTTATTAGCAAACTACAGCTTATGCCATAAGTTAATGGAAGACTATGGCATGTAACTCCTTCCTCTACTGATGAAGGAATTTGTGTACCCACAAGAAAATTCCTTGCATCCAATCCTTGCAGTGTCTCAACATACTCACTCAACAAGTGATAGAAAACATTAGAAGAAAGCTCCCCTTGGGCATTAGTATATCATGCAAGTATTTCTCATCTAACGTAAAGCTCTCTAAAGCTGTTAGTGTAGTAGTTTCAGAAGCAAGAGTATTAGAAGCTCTTTTCATATCACGAACAGACATTTCCACAATCATTATTATAAACATTATTCCACATATAACTGCCAATCCAATACTCATGTATTTACAGCGCCTAATATTTCTATCTTGATTATTTACCTCAGCCATGATCTGTAAAGAATCAGAAAGCAGAAGTAACTCTTAGATAAAGTGCAGTAAAAATGAAAAACAAAGGAAAATTATTTTCTCACTGTTCAATTTCACATCCAGGAACCCCTTTTTCTATTAGCAGCTTGTCACATCCAGTTTTCAATTGTCATATCAGGTTATTAATGTATCTTTTGGTTTTATTTCAACAGTTTCTTTTTTTAAGTTTCTCAGATCAGCTCAACGAATTCAGCTTCTTAATCACCTTCAGGTTACATCAAAATACTGACTCAGAACTTCTCAATCAAAACAAAAAGACATAAACTTGTGTTGCCATTCATTGGTAGCTACATATGCCCAATCAGGACCTGCGTATGGTCGATTTGCTATTCGCTTTCTTTTCAACCTTTTTTCCCCACTTAATTCTCCTTCACTTAGTTCTTCCTTTCTTGTGGTGTTCACTTTGTCTTCTATTTTTTCATTTATTACCAGCTCCTTCTTCTTTCCAATTTGCAGTTCAGGCCAATTATCTCCTTTTCTTGTTCCTTCTGCAATATTCGTCTCAAGATTGGACTCTTCTCTTTCTCTTTCTCTATAGTGTTTTCTCTTGATGGACCTGCAACGGGCTCAGGAGGAATCGAATCACCTTGGCTTTGATCCATCTCAACCCTATCATTCTCTTGGTCTGACACTTGCTCTGTCTGCTTTTCAGCACCGTCTGCTTCTGGGAGAACCTCTGCTGAGTTAGGCTCTCCTGCTGTATCCATTAAGATGGGCTCTTGAAAACCTTCCTGTATCTCTTCACTTTCATCTCTTACAGGGGTGATAGACCCATCTTCCACAAGCTCTGGTTCAATTCAGGCTCTGTTGACTCATCATTTGTTTCAGGTGCGGCAAACTGCTTTCCTGTTGTTGGTGCTCTCAACAACACATCTTCATGTTCCGGTTGACATACTACTCTCTTTGTATGGCTTGCGTGTATCCAGTTGGGGAGTCCTGCACACTTCACAGCTGTCGTTGTTGTTAACACCACCTGGTAAGAACCCCTCTAACGTGGTTCCAAACAAGTTTTGCAAACGTGTTTCTTGACAACCACCCAGTCTCTGGCTCTTAGATTGTGACCTGGATCGTGGATGGGTGGCAGGGTGGTGGCCTGCACCTGCCGAGAGAAAGAGGGAACCACATCAGCCAGACCTTTGCAGTAGTCCAACACCATATTATCTGTAATATTGATAAGTGCATCGGCTGGAACTGCTGGTAATCTCATTGCTCTGCCCACGAGGATTTCATGGGGTGACAGCCCTGTCTTCCTGTCAGGTGTGTTTGTCATTGACATCAACACCAAATGTATTTTAAATTCATAGTTGCACACATCGTTGCAATTCTTGATTTCAAAGTACCATTCATCTGTTCCACTAGTCCTGATGCTTCAGGGCGATAGCTACAATGCAACTTATGTTCGATGTTTAATGCTGCGCATAAGAGTTTAATCACCTTGTTATTGAAGTGATTTCCCCTATCTGATTCTAAAGAAATCAGAAACCCGAAACGTGGTATCAACTCCCTAAGCAACAACTTTTTCTACTGTGAGACTGTAATTTCTTCTTGTGGGGTATGCTTCAATCTAGTGACTAAAGAGACACACAATCACCAACACATATTTAAACCTCCATTCGCAGGCATTTCAATGAAATCCAGTTGCATTCTGCTGAATGGACCTCCTGCTCTTCCAATATGGCTTAAATTCACCACGGTCCCTTTTCCCACATTTAGTTGCTGACAAACTATACAGCAATGACATACTTCCTCTGCTGCTTGCCTGAATTGAGGATTAAACCAATCAACCTAACCATGGCATTTCTTCCAATATTTGCCTGTCCATGGTAATAATGGGCCATTTGCGACAATAAACTATTGGGCAGGACCATCTGACCCCCCTCAGAAATCCAAATTTCATCAGGTCTTTGGACACATTTTAACTTAACCCAGAGTCGTTTCTCTTCTTTGTTAGCATTATCCTGCAATGTTTTCAACTCTTCCAGAGTAATTCACCTTTAATGCAAAACTTGTGCAAGTACTGTCTTCTTCAGGCATTCATTCCCATTCATCTTTAAACGATATACAGTTCAATGCACAAAACCTTGCAACTTGGTCCGCATATCCATTTCCCAATGAGATGCAATCCTGTGCCTTTTGATGTGCACTGCATTTTACCACTGCAATTTCTTCAGGTAACTGTATTGCATACAACAACTCCTTTATCTTGTCTCCATTTCTTACTGGTGTACCAGTAGAGGTCAAGAAACCCCTTTGTGACCACAACTGACCAAAATCATGAACAATTCCAAATCCATATTGGCTGTCAGAATAAATTGTGACTCTCAGTCTCGCAGAAACATGTCATGCTCCAGTAAGAGCTACCAATCCCGCCACTTGTGTAGAATACACTTTAAAGCCAGGAAGCTTTTAATGTACCTGTGATCGTGCATAGAGCATATCCTGCTCTCAATGTCCCTGTACCATCTCTGAGACATGACCCATCGACAAAGACAATGTGGTCATTTTCTTCCAATCGTGTGTCTCTGATATCAGGATTTGGCTTTGTACATAGTTCAGTTATTTCAAGACAATCATGCTCGATGTGTTTTTCTTTTTTAATTTCAACAGTATCACTTGGAAGTAATGTTGACTGATTCAACACTGTACATCTTTTCAATGTTACATTTGGAGCACCTAATATGCTCATCTCATACCTTGTCAGTCTTGAGTCTTGCACCAGTCAAATACTTTGTCTTTGTCCTTGTCAGTAAAATCTCAACAGAGTGTGGTATCATTACCGTCAAAGGGTATCCCATCACTACTCTCTCACCTTGAGAAACACTTTGACTAACTGCGGCTACTACACGCAGACAACCTGGTAAAGCTGCTGCGACCGAGTTCAAGATAGCTGAAAAATAAGCTACTGGGCAATAAGCACCTCCATGGACCTGTGTCAAAACAGACAAAGAACAAGCATCACGTTCATGACAAAACAATGTGAATGACTTTGTATAATTAGGCATTCCCAATGCCGGAGCTCTGGACAAACTCTCTCTCAACTCAGTGAATGCTTTCATCTGATCCTCATCTAATGTAATAGGGTCTGCAAATTCCGTCTGTGTCAGCTGCTGCAAGGGTTTAGCAATCTCAGCAAAATTTGGAATCCACTGTCGACAATACCCTACCATTCCTAAAAACATTCTGACATCTCTCTGTGAAGTCGGAGGACTTCTCTTCAGAATTATTGTAATCCTTTCTCTGGAGATTCTCCTTGACCCTTTCTCAATCTGGTGTCCCAAGTATTTTACTGACTTCTGACAACACTGCAATTTCAAAGGTGACACCTTATGTCCGAATTTTCCCTAATGATTCAACAGGGCAATCGAGTCATGCTTACACTTGTCCCTTGTCCTGGATGCAATCAGCAAATCATCAATGTACTGCACTAGAGTCGATTGGTACGGTAGTTCCAATGACTCCAAATTCTTTTTCAGGATCTGATTAAACATAGACGGTGACTCCGTATACCCTTGTGGAGGTCTGCACCAGCTGTAGATTCTGTTAAGGAATTTGAAACTAAAACGAAACTGACTATCCTCATGAAGAGGCACAGAAAAGAAAGCTTATGACAAGTCAACCACTGTGAACTACTCAGCATCACAAGGAATCTGAAACAGTTTCACTGCTGGGTTCGGCACTACAGGACAAAACTTGACCACCATGTAATTCACTTTTCGTAAGTCCTGCACAATGCTAATTTTTCCACATGGCTTCTTTAAACCCATCATTGGTGAATTACATGGACTGTTCAACACTTCTTTCAAAACTCCCTGTTTAAAAAAATCTTGTATTATCTGCGCCACTTTCATCAGAATATCTTGTGCCATGTTATACTGTGGAAGCTGTGAAAATACTACATTCGGCTTCAAAGTGCTCTTAATTGGTTCTACTCCCTTAATCAAACCCACATCTTTTCCTGTCAAGTCCCACACATTTTCCTGAACTGTTCCTTGTAAATCTGCATTCAATTCTTTCACAGTAAACATTGGGAAAAACTCGATCAATGGGTATTCCTCATTAACATTGTGTTGTATCTGTGGCTCTTTTAGAATGTTAGCTGGTTAGAACCTGTGTGAGGATTCTAGGAGAATGTTGGGGAGGGGTTGGAGACAGTTGGAAGGAGGTGCGGAGGCTGGGATGCTTGGCTCATTTGAACCTGCTGTTAACTTCAATAAATGAAGAAACCCGGACCATCTTCGTGTTTCCTGACATTCTTTCTGCCTCTCCATCCAGCTTACAACACATTGTTATTCATGATCTCGGATATCTGTTCTTTCTCATCATCACTATTAGTCTGAACCTCTATCCCAGCAGTCGAACAACTAATGGAACATTTTGTCTTACACAGTAGATCCCTTCCCAGTAGGGATACTGGACTTGAGTCATAGACTACACATCTATACAGTCCCTGGAAGTTACCAACTTCAACATGTATCGGATCTGTTATAGGATTTGCTAACTGTCTATTCTCTACTCGCACAACCTGAACTGTTCTACCTGAAAGAGGTAAGTTCGGAACTTCTGCACTTCTCACTGTAGAGCGTGTAGCTCCTGTATCCACTAAGAATGAGACTTTGTAACCCATCACCTTTACATTTACAAAAGGTCCTCTCTGATCTACTTCTAAGGATGCTGCAAGCATACACGGTCCTTCATCTGAACTGTCACTCATCCATTTATCGTTTATTTTATTCTCACTATGAAATGGGAATTGGTGTACTGTGTCATTACTTCTGTCTTGTCTCTAACCTGTGACCTGCTGAGTAAGCATCATCTGTTGCTGTTCCATTGGGGCTTGAGGTATCTTAATTTGCTGTCTAGGTACCATAGGAACCTGCTGCTTCATTGGTTGTAACAGTGTTAATTGGGCATGCAGCACTTGCACCTGCTACATGGGTTGGAAATTCTGCACTTGGTTTTGGACATTTGGATTAATTCCTCTCATTCTAGGGACTTTCACAGCTTGAAATGTAGTGACATCACCACTTTGCTGAACAACACCATCCTGCGCCATCAACGGACACTCCCGCTTCCAGTGTCCCACTCTTCTGCACAAATGACACCATAACATCTTTTTAATTCCCTGCATGTCATTATGAACCACTACAGTATTCAAATCTCGACCACGTGTCATGTTGACTCCACGACCCCTACCTCTCATCTGAGGTTGGAACATAACAGTTCCTTGCTGCTGCGGCATCTGTTGCACCAAAGCTCCTTGCACTCCTGCCTTTATTTGCATCACCATTGCTTTCTACTTCAACTTTTTCTGTTTCAACTCAATTTCATCACTACAGTATTTTGCGTACTGCAGCACTTCATCAATCAGCTTCGCTTGCCAACAAATCAAATGACTCTTAATCATCTGCCCTATTTCTGGTCTCAATCCTTCGACAAACCTGAACACAAAGTGCAACATGTCTTTTGGCTCAATTACTTCCTTGCCACTGTACTACTTGAATGCTTTCATAATCTCTCATAATAGGTATGTATTGACTCTTCAGTTTCTTGCACTGCCCTGTCAATTCTCTGCCAGTCAATATTTTTGGGCGAGATTCTCGTCTTCAGGAATTCAATCACCTTATACTAATGTTTCATCTCTTCAGGTGATGGGGCACCTGTAACCCTAACTCTTTCCTGTTCACTCATCGGCCTAGCCACTGCCCTTTTGTATTCAACCCACAAATCAGCTGGAACCACTATTTCCAACACAGTATTCAAGTCTTCCCACTGGCATTTAGAAAGCTTCACAAATCTATCTGTCTGCTGGTACCACTCAACTGGTTTCTCTCCCAGATTTGGGTAAACATTGGTGGATGACAATATATCACTCCTGCGCCATGGGACATGAACAAATTGCCCTCCTGGAATTTCTCTCATCAGTAAAATCTTTACTGGATCCTTATCTTTCCGAACACCTTCAGACCCTTCCTGTGAATCACGTTTTAGCTTATCCTTTTTCTTTGCCCATCTACCTTCCCACTTCTCTACTGCTCCCCAAACCTGAGCACTCTGCAATAATTCTTTCAAGTGAGCCTTCATTCCTGCTGACCTCATGTGCTCAAAATCCTTTGCCTCGAAATCTAATCTGTAACTCTGTTTCAAATGTTTTGTTCTCTCAATCTCTATATCATGTTTGTCTGCCAGCTCTGCCAATTTCTGGTGTATCTTGCTCATCTCTTTGGTAAAACTCTTCCTCAATGTAGGATTCCAACCTGTTCACTCCCATCGTTCCCTTAACTAGCTCAGTTATTTCCGTAGCTAATCTTACACATTTTATCTGCTCTTCACCCTTGGATGTATTTTGAGGAGTATTCAAACTATCCAACCATTCACTCAATTGCTGTGCTGTCAATCCCTGTAACGAGATGTTACTTGCATTCGGAAACTGTACCTGTTGTACCACTGTACTTGGAATCTGCGGTGTCAGGAGCTTCAAGCTTTGACTTGCACTTGGGCCATTTACTGCATCTGGAAGTGCAACAAGTGGACTAAGATCCATTAAAGGTTTAGACCCATCAAAGGTCTGACCCAGAGATGATACCACTTGCACATGAGCACTCACTCCTCTTCTCACTAGGCTCTGTGACATTTCACCTTGCTCTCCTGCAATTGATTTCTTCTGTGCAAACAATGGTACAGCTGGACCAACAGTAACCAGTAGCGATATTGCATCTGAAGCTACTCTAATGCTCGCATTTAGTGGAAGAACTACTCCAATCATATGATTCATCACTGGTGTCACATGTGACTGTGTCCCTGTCATTGGTGTAAATTTTGGCAAACCCTGTGTTTGTGCCTGAGGCAACAACATTGGAGTCGGCTCTGTCTGAACTACCATTGGCCTCAGGATCACTTGCTCCGATGGCACCACTAAGTTCGAAGTTGTTTCAAGAACTGGTACATCTGGATAAATTCTCTGTTTCAATGGTGGGTGCATCTGAGTTTGGACCACCGAAGTAGTCACTGCATTAGGAGTGCTCAATATCAGAATCTTCTTCTTCTACATAAGTCTTTTTCTTCTTCTTGGTCCCTGAACTCTTATCACTCTCAGCAGCATCTTCTTTTTCTGACTCCTCTTCTTCTTCGATTGCAGGAAACAATTTAATTCCCTGTAATGTCTCTGTTCTCCACCTTTTCTGTTCCCAATCCCACATTGCTTCTGCCAAGGACTTTTCTACCTTTCTTCTTCTCCTATGAAATTTAATCTCTTGTTGCTGTCTGTCTACCAGCTCCCAAACTGCTAAAGCCTCAAACTGTGCTGGCCTCGGTAATGGCTTTGTCTCATATAATATAATTCGCAACTGATCCAAAATCCTTCAATTAAATGTTCCATGCTCTGGAAATGCTAAAGCTCCCTGTTTCTCTGTCAATTTGCACTATTGTTTTAACCAAAGGCATTGTGCGACATCTCGCTCCTCCATCACTATATATACTGGAGACTTTTCCGGTGGGGTCGGCTCCCCCACTGTCGCCTTGATGTAAGAATCACCCTTCATGGAACTTCTAAACGCTTTGAAAAACTTCATTTTCTCTGTTGTATTTATTTCGATTCAATAAGTAAATGACTTTTACTCCCAAGATTCCTTTCACCCGCTTACTCAACCAATTGCCTTTTACGGACGGCTGCCAATCCGCTTGCGACTCTTCTTACTAACCAACCTATCCCAGCGCGGCATACTCTGACATCACACTCACACACTGCGGCTGACAAAGTCTTGCGGCTTGTCCTCCTGAACTGTAATTCACACAGAACTAATGCAAAATATTGCAAGCACTTAACCAAAACCCAATAACCAAAAAACAAACCTGCTGGTTTACTGCAGGAAGGTACACAATCGCTTCAGAGATCTTACGGATTTTCACTAATGGCCATTTTGCTCATGTAGCTATTCCTCGTTCTCAGTCTCCCACATTCGCAAGCGGAATTTGACCCGCAAATTTCACTCTCAACTGATCAATGGGTCTGTCCTGGTGCACATAGGACTCACCAAATCTTAGTAAAAGATTTCTCTTACTCACTTAACTCTCACACCGACTTGTTGACCACACCTGATCAACCTACCAAACCAGACAGATTACAACATATAACCAAGTGTCTCCTACACTTGTCAATATACTCCTGAGTCCTAGACCATGCAGGGTCCATACATCACCAACAACCACATGGACAATTTTTGAGCACAAAGCGCCACACACATGTGAAGTTCGACGACTTCCCTACTCCCATACTGCGGAGTACGCACAATCCTACTAACCTCAACTGGAGTATGCAAACTCCCTACTTTTACCTCTCATTCATCATAATTCACCTGCGATTTGCTTATGCCTTTGCAAACGCAACCTACCACTTTCACAATATCACAAAACACGGCAAGAACATAACCAACTTTACTAGCAGGATCCAGGATCTGGGAAAGACATTTCTGGGCTTAAGGGGACATCGTCATTGCTACAATTGCCAGTTCAGAAAAACAAAATTCAAACCTCATAAAAATGAACAAATAATCTTAATTTAAACTACCACCATAAACATTGGTCACCACATAACTAGTTCTCCAAGGAAACTAACCGTCAAGCTGCTACCAAAACTGCTACTGCGCCTAGTCCTTAAAAAGTAAACTTACAAGGGGATGCGTATAGGCCGATTAACATTTTGGATCGCATGGAGTATCCTAATCACGTAGTGACACTGACATCAATAATTAATGTAATCAATCAGTAACCACTAAGAGAATCATCAGTCACCAAAACAACTATAGCCATCATTTCATGAATAACTCAATGAAGCATTTAACAATTTTTTATTTCCCTACTAATTACAATTCTAATGCATTTGGTTAACTCAAACTTTATTTAATCAGCTTAGAAGGAATCTATTAGCAACCCCCAACAACACAATCTAATTGGAATTTGAGATAACATATGATCAAGAGCCTTAGCGTAAGCCAACAAAATGAATATAACAACATTATTAGCAGAGTTCAGCAATCTGTCCACCAATCATTTGTCCCTGTCAACATCACCCATAGAAACCTACCTAACCCAGATTAGCATCATCATGTGGGGTTTCCTGATAAAACAATTTAGAAAACGTGAATTTAGAAAAACATCTCACTCCGAGAAAAACTATAAAACAGCGCAGTTGGTACCTAGAAGAAAAGGCACAAGTTAATCGGTTACATTGTCATAGCTACCTATCTACGGACTGGATCAGCAACAAAGTCAGTCTTCGTCTTCAGGTCATCAATTGACCAGCAATACATCAGGCTCTCAATGGTATGAGCCCAATGACAGAATATCAAACAGCGTATCCTGACATCATCAGCGTCTCTCCTTGCATCTAAAGTTTTAGCCCCTGGTCATGACTTTTTATTAGAGTTTTTCAGTCCACCCCCCTAATTTCCAATTGGTCAGTCAGTCAGTAGATATGACTCTAACCCATAATATTACATTTTCAAATCTATGAATTGTAATATTAATCCTTTCACAGCACATGGATTGGTCCACTACACGATGTCCTCATCATCTGGCTCTTCAGGTATCGAAAATGTTGCATGTTCCTCTTCTGTCAGTGCTCTCAGTGTTCAAGTCCTGGGAAAGTACATTTAGCCTACTCTAAACATAATTGTATCAATTTGACTTCATCATCTCCTGTACGTCGGTACATTGGAGAAATTCTAGATAAGCAACTTTAACATTGGGTGGCTCAAAGACAGGTCATGCATCAGCTTCTCTGCAGTGCGTTAGAATATCATCTCCTTGTGAGAGGCCTGGAAAAGACTAGGCCTTAACTTCAGCTAAGTTAACTTTTACAAATTAATACAAAACTTAGGTTTACATCTCAATATAACATATTACTACATCATTCTTTCACATTTTCATTATTTCACACATCTTTAGTTATTTTAGCATAACTTTGTATCAATGGCTGCCACTGCCCGTGGTCACAATTTCAAATGTGCACTTTCTTTTGTCTACAATTAATTTCCATTAATCAAAACACATTAACATTCCTTAATAATTCCTAATTAGCATATTTGCGTCAGGATCACTCACAAAAAAGCTCAGTGTTTGAGCATACATTTGGACTCCCGAAAAACAGCTTCAGGTGCCTTCACAAAAGTGGAGAAGCCTTGTAGTATGCTCATGACATCTGCTTCAAGATCACTGCATGGTGTGCTACCTTGCACAGCACAGTAACACAGAGAGGCTCTCCAAAGGCCTCAAACTCGGATGATAAAGATCCCTAGCACTCTAAAAAGGCATCCACAGTTCAGGAGATGTTGAAACAAAGGAACATAGGACTAACATATCAAACAACCTCTTCTAAGGTAATCTCTGTACACAACATGCACATGTACACATAAGGCATGTACACAGCAACAAGTACATTAATATAGATTTTCAAGATGTGTCTGCCACCAATATGCTACTGAGGCTCTGTAGGCTCAACATGCTCCCAGGTGCTGACATGACTAACCTGCAGTACCTCAAGTGCACTTATTATCTATTCCAAACCCCGTGCAACATCACTACTAAAGCAGCCCATTTCCATATGTGGATTTAAAATCCTGTGGGACCTAATTCCAGTGGAATTAGCTGGCTGGCCACCAGACATGCCACAAGCCTTTAGCCAGCGTAGAAGATGATCCTGCTCCAGTTTATGGAGCAAAAAATACTGATGCAGTGAGGTGCATAAGCTGATTGCTGCCACAGTCAGCTTTTGCATCTGTTTATCCATGGCTTTCTGCTCTTCAGTCACTGCTGTGAGTCCGTTCTTTATGATTTTCCTAGATCTAGTACTCTTTTCCCATGATTATGAGTGACTTCAGCCGTCCTTGAACCCCTAACTCTGAAGCTTCTAAGACGTGGAAATGCTGCAGTATTGGAATGGGACCATGATTTACTTCCTGACCACCTATCCCAGGACTGAAGCTGCACTGTCTCATCTGCCCTGCAGAGTGATGTTGCAGATGCTGCACATTTTACAGGTGGAGAGTGACATTGTGTCTGCATTTCACAGGGCCTGCTTACCTCTGTTCTTGGGGGAATTGATGGAGGTCCTTCAAGTTTTGTGTACAAAATAGCATACTGCTCTCTCCCATCTCATTTCCATGGTCCTCATGTTGCTACAGGAACGATGTGGAACGCATCAGCATCCTACCTCAATGACGGTGCTCAAAATGTCCACAACTGTGCTTGAGGCTGACGGTCAGGGGGGATTAGGATATTAAGAAGGCATATGAGTATCATTGTTGATTTATAGTGACACATCTCATCTCATCATCGGATGGAGGCTCTCTCACATTTTTTGAAGTCTCTCATGAGTGACTGTTTTTTATACTAAACAGAACACAAGACCACTGGTGCTCTCTGTTTTTACACTAACTTAAAATATGCACATATTTTACCTTTAAATGTTTTGCGTGAATGATAACTTTCTACTGAAAATGCGACATACATAAAATGTACTCTATTAGTTGGTGATCTATGATAAACATTCAAAGTATGACTGGCACAGCACCTTTACCTTGTTAGAGCTAAAAGAATTGTTATAAGACTGGTTTGGTCTGGTGTCCTATATCACTTGTTAATGCTTTGCAATGCGAGACACCAATCAGAAACAAAGGTTCACACAGGATCTGTAAGTAGCACTTCATAGACAAATGTTACAGCACAACTTTGTGGGTGTGATAAAATCCAAGTACATAGATGTAGGGAATAGTACATGGGCCATTTATGAGTCTTACAAATCAAGCAAGCAATATTTAACACTCCATAGCTATCATTTACCTGAAGCCTGTGAAGACAGCACAGAAAGAGGTTAAATAATTCCAAGGATGCAAGAAAAGTCTGTGAGGTGATGATGCAGAAGGAATTTGGAGAGGTTTTGCAAACAGAAATCTTCTTGGAAGGTGTTTTCACTGACTTGAAGGTAATCTCAAATAGAAAGCCAGAAACATAGGTGAAGAGCTGAGCCCAAGCAGAGAAAACAGGCAAAGAGTAGAGGCCAAGTAGATGCCTCCTCATATCAATTGGGAGGAAAGCCAAGCACCTGGCCATGCCCTGGGTGAGGCTTTAATAAAACGTGGGAACCTCAAATCCTGCAGTAGTTCCTCAAATCTCAGGATCCTCCAATCTTGAAGTAGATCCTTGGATCCGGCTGTAACCTGTCACTCACAATGGGCATACAGCCACAGCTTTTGGCGTGCCCACATGGGAAAAGGATTAAATGTGCTTGTGATGGAAGTTAACAGGTGGCCAGCACATATGTGACAGCTGCAATCCTGGATGGCATGACTCATGATACACAGCATTAATGACATTCTGAGTGAAAATGCCATAAGGAAGGTGCCAAAAGGGCAGCTAATGATGTCCAGGACCAGAGGTGGATAGGGGCGGGAGAGAGCACCTGTGTCAAGGGATAAGACCCTCCTCTTTCTCCTGTTATGGGAGAAGACAGTGCTCAGTCTGACTTTAGGGTTGCAAGAATATTCTTTCTTTTTTTCTTATACATCCAGGTTCCTTGATGCATTTGTATAGCTTAGGTATTTCTCTTGGAGTGCTTGACACCTAGACAATGTCACAAGGAATCCATGAGATAGTTGTATTAATTTGCTGTACACCATGCCAAAACATGCAGTTAAAAAAAGAATTTGCAGAGATACGTCTCATATGACTTACATAGATTATGCAGCATGTGTTATATAGAGATGGCCAGGTGGATTTCAAGGTCTTGATGATGTCTGCTGGAAATGCTTGGCTGGTGGATTTACTGTGAATGACTTGGTTACCTAAAACTCCCAGTTTTCTACTATAAAAATGAACATAAAAGAATGGGTTAGGCAGTGAGTGAAGTCTTGTGCTTTGAATCTAGATTCGGAGTTACATTTATTTTTTAAAATCCCCAATTTTTCTTTTAGCACATGAGACATAATGAAAGCCCTATCCTGCTCAAGTTTCATTTTGGGAAAATGCCATATTACTGACTATAGGAATAGGCCTGATCTATATAGTGCAGATGCTTTAGCTCCATGAAGTCCTTGGTGAAGAAAACTAAGGCCCTCATTACAACAATGGTGGTAAAAAACGCGTACCGCCGCAGTGACCGCCGCCAACATAACGTCACCGTGGCTACCATCCGTCCGCCATATTATGATCATTGCTGGACTTTTGCCACAAAAAGGGCGGAAATCCGGCAGTGATCATACTGGTGGACGGTGGTAAGCTGGTTCTGCTACCTCCAGCACCGCCACGCCAGTTGAATGCAGCCAGCCATATCATGACCTGTGATACGGCCTGGCAGTGTTCTTCTGGCGGGGCGCTGCTGGTGGTAGCAGCACCCCTTCCCATGCCCTGCTGGAAGACCTCCTCGACAAAGGTAAGTCCGTCAGGGGAGGGGACTGGGGTATGTTGTATGTGTGTGTGTGGGTGTCTGAGTGTGTGTGTGAACGCGTCTGTGTGTGTTGTGTTGTTTGCATGGGTGTATGCGTGTGAGTGAATGCGTGTAAGAATGGTGAAGTGAGTGCATGTCTGCATGTCAGTGTGATTGTGTGTAAGAATGTGTGTGAGCATGTCTGGAATTATGCGCGTATGAATGCATGTACGCCAGTGTGTGATTGGGTGTATACATGGTGCATGTCTGCGGGTGTCAGCTGGCAACAGGAAGACTAAGGTAAATTTTCTGAGAAGGAGTAGGAGCTTCTAACAGAAGAATGTGTGGTACACATGGACCAGCTCTTTGCAAAGGCATTGTTTAGTGTTTAGAATGCCAAGATATGGAACAGCATTCTGGAGAAGTTTAATTCCCTTGGAGTGATCCAGAGGACCATTCCTGAGATCAGGAAATGGTTGTACAACCTGAGGTCCAGCATGAAGGAGAAGGTATCCAGCAGGACGGGTGAGGGACATGGAACAGGTAGTGGACTCTCAAAACACCCCCTCCTACTTCCATGGAGGCACTCATCGAGCGGACCATGGAACCAGAGAGTGTGGCAGGAGTGACTAACATTGACACCTCCAATACTGCAGGCACCAGTCAGGGTATGTCATCTTCCCTTTACTTACCAAAGATAACATATTCTTAGCAACTCCATATATCATACATCACAGCAGGAATAACTTCATTGTGCCAGCTGGAAAGCCTCAGACGGGTCCCGGTTCTGGCGGGAGCAGAGAAGAAAAGTCTCTCGCCACAGGCACAGGGGCACTTGTAGGGGCACCTGGAAAAGGGGCTGATTTGCAGATTTAAAGATGGTGCCTTGGAGTCCCCTTGGGCTGTCGAGGTCGCAAGGGGTTAGAGGCCTGAGGCACATAGCAAGTTCCTTGATGCAGCGCTCAGCACAGCTGGATGCAGGGCGAGTTGGAGGTCTTGAATGCTGTGCACAATGGAACCCTTTGGAGCTGGAGGTAAGTCTTCTTCTGGCAGCCTTCCAGGATGACGAGGGAACTCTTGTGGGAGGTCCAGGGTGTCACAGAAGTCCCTTGTCTGGGGCTTCCTCCTGGTAAGTTGCAGCTCTGGGTGAGCTGTTTTTGATGGTGTCTAATGTGCACTGACCAGTACCTGGGGTATTAGCACAACTCGGTCACAGGGGGGTGCTGTGCCACCAAAGTTGGCACACTTAGCGGTATTATCTGGGCTGTTGTTGATATGTTGTTAGGTCTGGCTGTTAATTCTGGTTGCAGAGATATTGGCCAGTCAGTGAAGTGACCCTCACTGGTTTGCTGGTTCCTTGCAGGTTTCTTTGCTTCCTGAGTGGTGCCTCCACTCAGGAGGGAGATCTCGGGCTATTTGCAAAGCCTAGAGGTCCTCAGGGTCTTTTGAGGTTGACCCAGCGGTCAGCTCCTTCGCAGTGAGGATTGTCGGGACTCTGGTGCAGCAAGCAGGGGTCTTGGAACCTCTTCTGGTGCAGCAGGTCTTCTGTTCTCGTCCGGTCGGGTTCTTTGGTGCTCTCTTCTTTTCTTCCTGATGAATCTATCTTCTTGGTCTAGGGGAGCCCATTAAATACTGAATTTAGTGGGAGTTTTAGGAGGAACCTGGTAGTGTCCAATGGGACACTTACCCTTGGGTGGCTAAACGCACTGTAGTGACAACTTCCTGTGGAAAGGGTCACTACCCTAAACCTCATTGGCTATTTTCCTACCATTCAACATGGAGGAAAATGAAATGGGGGGTCCACTTCGCCTGCTAGCCCCTAGGGGTGGTACATGCTCATTGAGACCCCCTCCTCCTACCCTTTGTGTAGTTTCCCACCAAAAGTGGGAGTTGACAAAGGAGGAAGCCTTCTGCTGCTAGCAGCAGGCCTGGAGGCTTGAGTTTCAAGGGCAGTAGCCCTTTGAAATCTCACTGCCAGGAGAGTACACAACAGGGAGGGAGTATTAGCTCCTCCACCCAGGAAGGGCATTGTTTTACAAACCAGAGAGCCAGGACTCTCCCCAAGGTTTGTATATTGGCTGTCTGGAAGTGGCCTGCTTGATGGAACCAGTCAGCAACTATGCCAGTTAGGTTAGCTTTTACAGGGGCACCTCTAAGGAGGCCCTGGGTACATTTAGGGTTAAATCCAGTACTGGTACCAGTTTGGATTTAACATTCTGAGTTGTTTGATAGCAAACATCCCAGGGTGCAGAGTGTCCATCAGGTAGCTGGGGAACTCGTGTTTGACCAGTGTTGAGTACATTTACTTAAAATGGCTGCTCTCTTCACTCACTATGTCCCAGGTTTGGCAAGGACCCAGTGGGGGCATATTGCTCATGCAACTATGCCCTCACATATAGTATGGTGCATCCTCCTTTAGGGTTGGAAGGCCTGTTTGAGGGGTGACTTACACATAACATATGCAGTGTAGGATGGACAGGGCACACAGGGAGTATGCCATGTTGAGTTTATCTTTTTAGGTTTGCCCCAGTACACTCAGCCTTCAATGGCAGTGCTTGGTGCATCTGGGTGCAGGGCCCTATAAGGTTGCACAATCCGTGCTGCTGCCCTCACGGGGCTACTCTTAATGACCCATGCCCTGGGACTGGGGTACCCATTTACTAGGAACTTACAGTGATATTTAAGAGTGTATCCAATTGTGCCAAGCATTACAACACATTTAGGGAAAGAGCTCTGGCCCAGGGAACCTGGTTAGCAGGGGTCCTGGGCACTACAACTTCTAGGACACAGCAACATCAGGCAAAAAGTGGGGGGCTAATCAAGCAAAAAGAGGCTTCCTCTCACAGTAAACACAACAACTATCTACAAAAGGGGAGCTACAGAAGGGAATACTTCAAGGGTGCCCTCCACTCCATATACCTAAACAACACAAAAGCCCATGGTATATCTTACACCCCACATTTTAACTCCATGGGTACCACCCTCTCTTATTTAGGCAGTAACAGTTCTAGTGGTTATCTAGGAAAAACCCCAGTGCGGGTGTTAACTTGAAAAAAAACAGGTCCTGTGGGTAAGCGATACCATGTATAAAAGGACTATTTTCATATCAACAAATATAGATAGAAAAAGTATAGGAAGTGTCTCACATAAGCAACTACCATTGAGCACTTGGCAGGTTTTCATCAAATTGCTCAATTTTTCATCATCTGCAGCATTCCTATACAAACAGAGGAACCAGCATTTGAACAAGATCAGAAGAATGTTGTGTGTGTGTATATATCTCTATATCTATTGTGTGTAACACACATTTAAAAAAAATCCTTCCTGGGCCTTTATAGACAGAGGGGAAATTCTTCCTCACCAGAAAAAAACTCTAAAATCAGCTGTGTAGCATGAGACATCTGTCTTTAATTTTTCAATGCCTAGACTTATGATTAAAAACCAGATATCATATTTAGACCACTTTAAGCAACCAGGCTAACATTTTTCATTGCCATCTCTTCCTTACTGGCTATTTCTTCAGGGCATGAGGACCTTATTTCACCTATGTGTACACCAGACCTGCATTTGAAAGGAATAAAAAGGAGGACAGACATACATGACAAACATGAATGGTTCAATTCTCATTTATAGTTCCGTAACCCGCTTTTGAAATAGATTGTGAGAATATTTCCAAAATGGCCACCGGGTGAATGCCTACCAGTAGGCCACATGAAAACACGGGTAAAACTGCTGAGCATCTATGCTGCTCAAGCGCCTGGAACAGCAAATGATAAACATCCATGTTCATTTCACAACCACCGACTCATCACAAGACATAGCAGTGATGCACTCCAAATTGGGATAGTCTCATTTTACTCCAGAGTGGATAGTGTTTAAAACATGAGGCAGCAGCTGGCACTTTCTATGGGCCCGCACTGAATATGCACGCTGACACTGGTAGTGCGTCTTGTTGTCTCTGTTGGGATGGATAGGCCCGATATACATGTTTTTTGGACTTTATTACACTATTCTAAGATAAAGCTAGATTTTGAACATACCTGATTTTGAATCTGCTGTGAACCATAGGCTGGAGGAACACCGCTCAGACACGCCCGCATTTGTTTAGAAGCGTTTTAACGATGAGTGTCCATGGGGGTTCACATTGGATATATGCACTGACACCAGCAGTGACATTTTGTCTGCTGTGGGGCATATATGCCTTTTGGCTCTGTACATGTTAGGACGTAGGTGTGTGCGGTGCTAGCCTCCTTCAAATAGCAAAGACTTGAAGGTCATGATGGGGAGATATAATGAGGCTGTAGGATGATGTGAGCGCGAACACTATTTCACCATTTTCGCCTTAATTAGGTCTGGTACTCCACGCAGTGATACATCAATATCCCTCGTTACTCACAAGCACTAGTTGTAATGTAAGCGGTTATAACGGGTTGAGAGTGATGTTTTAAGTACTTGAGAGGCAGCCAGGGAGTAAAATGAGACTATCCTAATTTGGAGTGCATGGCTGCTATGTCTTGCGATAATGCAGTGGTCGTGAAATTAAAATGCATGCTATTGTGATTCACACCACTAGGAAATGCAGACTGCCTTCCGACATATGGCCTACTGTGTACAATATATCTCCTGTATACAACACAACTATTTGAAACTGGGATTTACTAAATAAACAGTAGAACTCTCTATGAAGGTCATGGCAGCTTCTGGGTCAAAGGCTATTAATTTAAACATGCCTTTTTAGGCATACGCCTGAGTGGAATAACCAGCACAGCAGATGCAAATTGCACTGTAAAAACTCCACTATTTTCTCAATTATCCTGCAGTTCTGTTTTTATCCTTTTATCAACGTCTGAATGCCTGTGTTTTTTGGATACTTTCAACTCCAGGATTGATAGTGATTATTTCATGACAATAGTTCACCACAGCAAGCAGCTAGAAATTCATTTTGGTGTGCCCATTCACTGACTTAGGCATTGTAGAATGTACACATATTAGAAATTAGGTTTTTGGTTGAGAGGGTGTGTGACCTCTTCTCAAGCAACAACTCCATCCCTGTCATGGTGAACCACATAAAGTTACTAAATTAACCTGGGTTTAACCTTCTGGTAGCTTGGCACAAAAGCAGTTAAGTTTATTATAGATGTAATACATTTAGGCACCACTTAAACAGTAATAAAGTGATAACACAATATAAGAAAATTCCCACACCAGTTTAGAAAAATAGAGTAACCATTACCAACCGCGGACATCTGCAGATAACTGATACATCCAGAAAGTTATGTCCGACCGCAATAGAGCACGGCTTGGATGCACAAAGTGGATTGGTCCTGTTCTTGGCTTATCTTTGAAGAAAAATGTCTGAAAAGGTAAAGTTTAGCAGGGCAACGTAGACGGCGATGTCGGGGAGGAGATGTCATTAGGGAGCCTCTGGACATAGTCGCTGAGAAGATTTACACATTTGGACTTAGGGCATGATTTAGATCTCAGCAGGAGTTCTGCCCTCCCACTGTCACAGCGGTTCCAAGTACTCCATATAGTACCAGCATATTTAGATTTATGGTGGCTGAACCTCCGTCTGCGTCAACACAGTTGAGTCTGCAAAGTAAGCCGTTCATGGCTGCTCACACGACAGACTCCAATGCTGGCTAACTGTACTATGCCACCGTCAGGGCAGCGGGATTGCGCCAAGCATATTTAGGTGTCACAGTTGCGCTGGCATTGTACTGGTGGCAGATCCCTGATTGCATGAGTGAGTTGCGGACTTGCTCAACATTGTAAACTGGCTGTTGCTATTGGATGGATGCCAATAACACACACCTGATGCATATTGGCCAATTGTGAACACCTGCATACCACACTATAAAACTCATTACATTTCAGACTATGATCCTTTGTCATTCCACTGCAGAACACGATTTTGCCACTCAGAAGTCAGGTTATTTTTATTTTTTAACTGCCTCTGTTAATTTTTTATTGGTTTCATTTTTTACATTTTTTCCATTAACCTGTTGGACACTATTTCATTTATTTTTAGTTACTCATAATGGCAGGAAGGAGAAATCCATTTTTAGGGAGAGAGAATTGTCAGTCTTGGTGGATGAAACCATCAGTGTAGAGCCACAATATTCTGGAGCCAAAGTATAAAATACAACCATATCTCAGAAAAGGCAAATGAGGGCCAGAATAGTTGACAGAGTGAAAGCTGAAGCAAACAGCCTGCATTCACAGGAGGAAATTAGGAAGAAGTGGAATGACCTGTGGGGGAGAGGGCATTACTTGGCCTCCAATCATCACCTGGAGGCTCAGAGGACTGGTGGTGGTTCTTTTAGCCCCCTCATTACAACTTTATTCCTGGGAGGGGAAGGTCTTGCGGATCCTACATTCTGAAGGCTTGACAGCAATCCCTGATGGAGTGGAGACTGAGAAGTTAGACTTATGTATGTATCACAAAACATAAGTGTTTTTTTTAACTTCTAGGTTAGCTGTACATAATGTGTTTTCCACTTTTCCAAAACATATAAGTTCAATTTTAAAAACCACAAGCCTATTGTCATCAATCTATTAGCATTATGGTGTCATCACTCCTTTTACCACTGGGAAATATGTGTGGTCAATATGTGTGTTGTTCTTCATTGATCATTTCTGGTATTTGATTGTTTGATTATTTGAATGGATTATAGCTAAGATAACAGGTCCAAAACCCCATCCATTATACCATAAAGGTATGGTGCTTGTAAGTCTTTTTTACCTTTTAACAATTTCACATATGCCATAATTTTGTAAATGTGCGTACATCTCCACTGCATATATTTTACTGGGAATGTTCAACTTACAATTTACCAAGTGTCGACAATGTCAAAGTGAAGAGACTACAAACACCATGGTGCCCTGTTTTAGTGTCTGGAAAATATGTTTGCAATATGATGTTGGCCATTTTCCCTTTTCTTCCATATATGCACATATTTCAAAATGTCAAATGTCAGGCATTCCTCAAACCACATTTTATACAATTAGTAGAAAGTGAATATTTCATGCAATTTTTTATGTTGCCACTTTCTTGCCATTTCACTGAAGTGATGTCATGTGTTTCACAACTCAAAGTATTTTGACTTAAAGATTTTATATCATATCCCGTTGTATGCAGAACACAAGTAGTAATGAAAATAACATAAATCCTACTAAGTTTTATAATGGTATGGATTTTACCCTGCTAGGCATTGGAATGGTTAACTTCTCATTTCTCCTCTATAGTGAGTTGGATTGAATATGCAGTATCCTGTATGTACACCTTATAAGTAATCTTTCTTTTTTCAGGACATCTCTTCATATGCTTTTTTTGAGAAGTTTGCATGTATGTAATTTATAAAGTTTGTGTAATTACCAAAAACACTGAAAGGTCTAAACATAATATAAATAACAATGTATTGTTTTAGCACACTTCATTTGCAGCTCAAAAAACATTTGATTCATAATCCAGACTTTAAAAAAATGTTTTGTTGTAATTTATATTTGGTGCTAAACCCAGAGTACATGGACAACCATCTGCCACTGAGGATATCTCCACTCCAGAATCAAGCCTTCAGTGAGGAGTCCACTCCTGCAAGTCCAGATGATGTAGAGCAGCAAGGTCCATCTGGTCTGTCTGGGCTGGCAGCTCCAATGAGTCTCACTCAGCCCACAGCTACCCCTCCCACCCAGCTGTTACAGTAACTCAGTCAATTGACTCCTCCACTTCCTGTGTCCAAAGGAACATCACCCCAAACTTGTGCCCCCAGTCCAGGCTGATGTTGAGTCAGCACTACCACTACCACCTCCAGCTCAACCAGGACCGAGTGGGATGGGGCACACTGGCTAAAGGGCATAAGGCAGTGGGGTCGGGTTGCATGGGAGGGAATCTGTGGGCCAGCAAAGTGAGACCACTGAGCACACTGTCACCCAGACCACCATTGATAAAGTCTTAGGATGCCTATGTCAGTCCCAAGATGTGATGGACCAGGTCTTTACAAAGCTCTAGGACCTGAAACAGTTGCAGAGGGAGCCCAATGCAGAGATGCATGACTGGGGTGCTATTTGACATTTGCCACCATATGTGCATGACTTTCCCAGCAAACACTTTCTGTGGACCTTTAACATCTGGGCTCACAACACCTTCCTCAGCCATAGGTAAGCCTCTCACAAGCAGAAACACCTGCAATCACCTCAGTCCCTGCAACTCTGCACCCCCCCAGGAGGGGGCATTCATCTGGACCACTAGGAGAGGATGGCAAGACCTCCACCACCACCAGAGACGAAGAACCTAACTTCCTCTAGAGTGTGGCTAACATTCACTCTGTGGACTAGATTCTGGACACATTTACCTTTTAGATGCCAGTTGTGTTCTGTACATTGGACTTCAAACTATTTTGCCTCGCCTCTAACATAATATTTTAATTCACCATGTCTGACTCACCCAGTGGCTCATCATGGTCTCCATCATCTGCAATGTGTGGAATGTTCCGTTGCAGAGCTACGTTGTGAAACATGCAGCAGGATATGATGATTTTGCACTCCGTATCGTGTGAATAGAAGGGGGCTCCACCATTTTATCAAAATCTGGCTTTTAGGAGTCCAAAAGCCCGCTCCATTGGCCTCTATGTTGTTCCATGGGCCTCATTGAGGCTGATTTCCTCTAGTGTTGTTGGATTCCTCAGCGGTGCCAACAACCATGGTTAATTAGGATAAGATGAGTCTCCTATATGAAGCTAAAAAGTATATTGAGCAAAAAGATCACATTCCATTGTACATTCCTAAACTAGAAATTAAGCAAATAATCATACTGTAATTACCAACACGATAGGCCCTCTCAGGTCCAAGTTGTGACATTTGCAGAGCTAAGCTGCTGTTCTGTAGTACAAAGGAATCATCTGTTGACCCTGGTAAATGGGCACAAACACTTGAGATGTACAAATCAGGTAAGCAGACAACCTGCACATTAATTGAATGGAATGTGGTGAATCCAATTTAGTTTTAATTCTGACCCTAAGTTTAGCTTAGGTTTTGGCTTGCAGGCCTGTCCTCCTCTCACCTAGTGACTTTTAACCTACTTATCTTGCTCTGCCTTAACCCATTTATTTTATTATTTCTTTTGGGATGGCCACCATTGTTTATAGTTATATAAATGTTTTGATTTGTATTATCAGTGCCACTCTGTGAAGGCTTCATTATCAGCATCATGATCAGTGATGTACGTAGGTATTGACATCATGTCCCTTTCTCACTTATGTGTGATAGGAAAATAATGTACACTTCTTGGGGATTGTTTATATAATTGTCGCCACAAATCTGCCTCCTTATCAGTTGTTTGGAAACATACCTGGTTCAAGGGTCCTACATGATCTGTATAAATACATCTCACATGGACAAGGTCATTAGAGGAATTCCTTCCAGATGCCATCTACACTGTATGTCACCTTGCTGCAGAACTCAGCCTTTGTGTCACCAAGGAGTCTGACCTAGAGACCTCATTCCATGGTAACAAGGGTTGGTAGGGCGATTTACATGGACAAGGTACTGGCACATTAAGTTTATCATACCTAGCTCTCATTAGGGTAGATATTATGTTCTCTGTGCTAGGGATTCTTTCTCATGTTTACTGTAAGATGGTAGGGGGATTTTTATTCACAACTCTCATCTTCACAATTATGCTTCTTTTACTGTTTATTATCCTAATAATCTCAGCTCATGCATTTTACTGTGGATTGCAGTCTTTTCAATAAATATATTGAAAACTTTCCTGCATCTCCTTTGTTCCCTTTGTATGACTGAGACTTGTTGCTAATGAGAGAAAAGGATAACTTCTGTTCCACTACAACTTTCCTAAAAGGTCTTATCTAGAGTCCATATGTAAGGCTGCCAGAAATCACCATTTACTATTTGGGTTTTTGGATGAGGTACTGCTTGTGAGCTGGGAGGGTTGGGCCGACAGTTGCGACTTATAGTTGGAGGGACTCAGTTGCCTACAAACAAAAGTGCAGTCTCCCCTAAACCAGCAGTCTTGCCTATGAGCGAAAGTCCAATGACAACATGGCGCCACCAACAATGGTATTGTGGCACTAATTTATGGATATCCTGAGTATCTCTGTCCCACACACAGCAGGTACCCTAAGTACCATTATTCTGAGACATCTGTGGTCTCATGGACAATCCTCCTCAGATGAACAGGTAGCACCTAACTAGGGTATAGGTTGTTCAAGCTTGAACTCTTAAAATGACTTTTTCCCAATTTGGTGTTCTTTCTCTGTACCTATTACACAATATGAATAATGCCATAAACATTAAAGAGCATGTCAGACATGCATTATAACAACACCTAGAAGCCCATAGCTTAACAAATGAGGGCGGGTATGTCACATTTATCATGGAAACTCACAAAACTTACCTAAGAGAAACACTCTATTCTTGGGTCCCCTTTCCAGAGGAAGATGACAGAGCACATACATTTCACACATCAAATAGCAAACATACAGCAGTATCAAGCTTACCAGTATCTAGAGATACTGCTGTCTTATCAAGAACATAAAAATTGGTTCAATGGTGCCCTACCAGATGTAATACAAACTGTGAGATTAGGGGCCAGATGCAGCAAAGTTTTTGCAGTCGCAAATGGCCTGAATCGCTATTTGCGACCTCGCAAAATCCAAAATGGGCTGCAAAAATCCCATTTCCGAATAGCAAATAGCGATGCGACACAGCACCGACTCGCAAAAATTGCGACCTGCAAACAGGAAGTCGCAATTTGCGAGTCGCAAACCATATGCAAAAGCCAGTAGCAAATTGCGACTAGTCGCAAAAAGCCCATTTTGCATATCCAGATTACCACTGATTCAGAGCAGGTGGTTGTAGGAGGCTGGCATGGCTTGTAGTGGGTACCAAGGGGTACTTACACTCTGTACCAGGTCCAGTTATCCCTTATTAGTGTAGAAGAGGTGTTTCTAGCAGCTTAGGCTGATAGAAGGTAGATATAGCAGAGCAGCTTAGGCTGAACTAGGAGACATGCAAAGCTCCTACTATACCATTGGTGTCATATGCACAATATCATAAGAAAACACAATACACAGATATACTAAAAATAAAGGTACTTTATTTTTATGACAATATGCCAAAAGTATCTCAGTGAGTACCCTCAGTATGAGGATGCCAAATATACACAAGATATATGTACACAATACCAAAAAATATGCAGTAATAGCAAAAGGAAGTAATGCAAGCAGTGTAAAGTCACAATAGATTGCAATAGGAGCACATAGGTATAGGGGCAACACAAACCATATACTCCAAAAGTGGAATGCGAACCACGAATGGACCCCAAACCTATGTGAGCTTGTAGAGGGTCACTGGGGCTGTAAGAAAACAGTGAGGGTTAGAAAAATAGCCCACCCCAAGACCCTGTAAGGTAGGTGTAAAGTGCACCTACAACCCCCAGAGAGCACAGAAGTTGTGATAGGGGGATTCTGCAAGGAAAACCAACACCAGCAATGCAACAACAGCGGATTTCTGGACCTGAGTACCTGTAAGACGAAGGGACCAAGTCCAAGAGTCGCGACAGTGTCAAGAGTGGGCAGGAGCCCAGGAAATGCCGGATGAGGGTGCAAGGAAGCTGCCACCGGATGGAAGAAGCTTGCAGAGGTGTTCCACCGCAGAAAGACTGCAAACAAGCCTTGCTAGCTGCAAGGGTCGCGGTTAGGGTTTTTGGATGCAGCTGTGGCCCAGGAGGGACGAGGATGTCGCCACTTGGATGAGGAGACAGAGGGGGCGCCCAGCAAGTCAGGGAGCCCTCACAGAAGCAGGCAGCACCCGCAGAAGTACCGGATCAGGCACTTAGAAGAGGAGTGAACCGGAGTCCACCCGAAGTCAGAAAAGGGAGTCCCACGACGATGGAGGACAACTCAGAAGGTTGTGCACTGCAGGTTAGAGTGTCGGGGACCCAGGCTTGGCTGTGCACGAAGGAAATCCTGGAAGAGTGCACAGGATCCGGAGCAGCTGCAAATCACGCGGTACCCAGCAATGCAGTCTAGCGTGGGGAGGAAAGGACTTACCTCCACCAAACATGGACTGAAGAGTCACTGGACTGTGGGAGTCACTTGGACAGAGTTGCTGAGTTCCAAGGACCACGCTCGTCGTGCTGAGAGGGGACCCAGAGGACCGGTGATGCAGTCTTTTGTTGCCTGCGGTTGCAGGGGGAAGATTCCGTCGACCCACAGGAGATTTTTTCAGAGCTCCTGGTGCAAGAAGGAGGCAGGCTACCCCCAGAGCATGCACCACCAGGAAACAGTCGAGAAAGCCGGCAGGATGAAGCAATACAAGGTTGCAGTGGTCGTCTTTGCTACTTTGTTGCGGTTTTGCAGGCGTCCTGAGCAGTCAGCTGTCGATCCTTTGGCAGAAGGTGAAGAGGGAGATGCAGCGGAACTCTGGTGAGCTCTTGCATTCGGTATCTGAAGAATTCCCCAAAGCAGAGACCCCAAATAGCCAGAAAGGAGGTTTGGCTACCTAGGAAGGAGGATAGGCTAGTAAGAAAGCTAAGAGCCTATCAGAAGGAGTATCTGATGTCACCTGATGGCACTGGCCACTCAGAGCAGTCCAGTGTGCCAGCAACACCTCTGTTTCCAAGATGGCAGAGGTCTGGGGCACACTGGAGGAGCTCTGGGCACCTCCCCTGGGAGGTGCAGGTCAGGGGAGTGGTCACTCCCCTTTCCTTTGTCCAGTTTCGCACCAGAGCAGGGCTGGGGGATCCCTGAACCGGTGTAGACTGGCTTATGCAGAGATGGGCACCATCTGTGCCCATCATAGCATTTCCAGAGGCTGGGGGAGGCTACTCCTCCCCAGCCCTGACACCTTTTTCCAAACGGAGAGGGTGTAACACCCTCTCTCTGAGGAAGTCCTTTGTTCCGCCTTCCTGGGCCAGGCCTGGCTGGACCCCAGGAGGGCAGAAACCTGTCTGAGGGGTTGGCAGCAGCAGCTGCAGTGAAACCCCGGGAAAGGCAGTTTGGCAGTACCCGGGTCTGTGTTAGAGACTCGGGGGATCATGGAATTGTCTCCCCAATGCCAGAATGGCACTGGGGTGACAATTCCATGATCTTAGACATGTTACATGGCCATGTTCGGAGTTACCATTGTGACGCTATACATAGGTAGTGACCTATGTATAATGCACACGTGAAATGGTGTCCCTGCACTCACAAAGTCCAGGGAATTTGCCCTGAACGATGTGGGGGCACCTTGGCTAGTGCCAGGGTGCCCACACACTAAGTAACTTTGCACCCAACCTGCACCATGTGAAGGTTAGACATATAGGTGACTTATTATTTACTTATGTGCAGTGTAAAATGGCTGTGAAATAATGTGGGCATTATTTCACTCAGGCTGCAGTGGCAGGCCGGTGTAAGAATTGTCAGAGCTCCCTATGGGAGGCAAAAGAAATGCTGCAGCCCATAGGGATCTCCTGGAACCCCAGTACCTCAGTACCATATACTAGGGAATTATAAGGGTGTTCCATTATGCCAATGTAAATTGGTAAAATTGGTCTCTAGCCTGTTAGTAACAATTTGTAAAGCAGAGAGAGCATAACCACTGAGGTTCTGGTTAGTAGAGCCTCAGTGAGACAGTTAGGCACCACAGAGGGAACACATACATATAGGCCACAAACTTATGAGCACTGGGGTCCTGGCTAGCAGGGTCCCAGTGACACATAACAAACATACTGAAAACATAGGGTTTTCACTATGAGCATTGGGCCCTGGCTAGCAGGATCCCAGTGAGAAAGTGAAAACACCCTGACAAATACTCACAAACAGGTCAAAAGTGGGGGTAACAAGGCTAGAAAGAGGCTACTTTCTCACAGTGGTAACCAGAACCCAAGTTTAAAAGGAGACCCAGAAGGCATCTGGGTGACTCAAAATGGCTGAACTGTACGTGATAGCATGGAGGAGGAGAGTCCAGGCCGCCCAGCAGAGGAGGAGGAGACAGAGACACAAGAGGATATACCGAACCAGGCAGACACTATTTAAACAAACTGAGGACGGGATATATGACAAATATAGACTGAGCAGTGCTGTAATCTTAGAAACAATTGAACTGCTGAATCCTCAGCTTGAACGACAGACAATGCGCGGCAGCGCCATCCCTACACATGTGCAATTGCTATGCTCACTGCACCTCTTGGCCTCGGGTAGCTATCAGGGGGTGATTGCTATGGAAGGTGGGGTATCCCAAAGTGCACTTTCACGATTCTTCAGATGTTTCTTAGATGCCATCCTCACACACACATGTACAGATATATATACCTACCCAGGAATGAGGCAGAAATTAACAGCACCAAGTTGGACTTCTACAGAATTGCCAACTTCCCCCATGTAATAGGGTGTGTGGACAGGACACATATACAAATTTGCCCACCTGCAAATCTGGAATATGTGTTCCGCAATAGGAAATGTACTCACTCACTAAACATCCAGGTGGTATGTGATGCCCATAATGTCATTACTGACATTGTAGCTAAATATCCAGGGAGTACACATGACACATACATATTTAGGCACAGTGGGATACACCAACGCCTGGAACGTGGGGAGTTTGGAGACGGATATCTAGTAGGTATTGCTGACTACACTCTGAAGCGATACATACAGATGCCCTGCTAAATTTGCCTTTTTTGTCAAACAGGTGACAGTGCATATGCCCTGAGACCATGGATACTCACCCCGTACCTAACACCTGGCAATCAGTACAAGAGGCGATATAACAGTGCACATCGGCAGACCAGAACTGTAGTTGAGAGGACCTTTGGCTTGTTAAAGGCAAGATTCAGATGCCTCCACAAAAGTGGAGGTGCACTCCAGTATGCCCCAGAAACAGCATGCAAGATAGTTGCCGCCTGTGCCATCCTACACAACATTGCCACCAGACGTGGGCTACATCTCACCCCTGAAGACACAGACACGGAGAATGAGGAGCAAGAGCTACCACACCGACAGCCTGGAGATAGAAGCATTGCAAATAAGGGCAGACAGAGACGGAACCACATTGCAACCCAATACTTTGGCAGGTACGTGGCAACTGTGACCACACTCACTAATGTCAGACACACATAGCCCAGTTGTGTAGTCAAACAAACAAAACCTTTTTATTTCTAAACTATGAAAAAATTAGAATTGTGCTGTATGCCACAGTCTTGAATTGTAACAAGTCATATCAGACACATTAATTGCATGTGCCTTAGTAATAGTACATTTTGGTGGCTTACAGCCTCCTCCTACTGCGGCCACCATGGATCACTTCTGGTTGGTCCCCTTACCCCTGCTGTGCACTGCTACTCCGCAGCACACGGGAATCGGTGGCAGACACACTGCTGATGGTAGAGCCCTCCTCGCTGTCCTGCGGGGTATCCCCAGTGCCCCTTGCAGCCTGCCTGGTCTCCATTATGTCTACCGCATGGCTCTTGCAGCCAAGTCCCCGTGCCACATCCCCTGCGAAATGACATAGTTCAACCTGCAGGCTGACAGTACGCCTTGACAGGCAGGTGGTGTTTATAGCCAGGCGCCCAATGGATGCTGCAAGTCTGTCAAACCGGGCGGCAGTGCTCCCTGCACTGTGCCTGTGCCCTGTCTGCCACGAGTTCCCTGACCAAATGTTCGATGGCCTGTGTCAGGTTCCCCAGATGTGTGTTCATGTGTTGGAACTGACTGTCCACATGTGCCATTCCATGGGTCATAGTGGTCTGCAGTCAATTAAGGTTTCTGTTTTTTGACTGCAACTGTCTGTTTTGAAGGTGCTGACCCTGTACCAGTGATGCCTCCAGTCCCGCAAACTCAACGTCTGCAACATCATCCCTGTGCACAGACTGCACTCTGCACTGGCGTCTGCGCACTGCTCCTGCTGCTGGCTGTGTGTGCCTCTCTGTGGGGCTGGGCCCTGGTGCTACCCCTGCTGCCTCCATGTCCTGCACAGAATCTTCCATGGACTCTGGTGGCATTTCCATGGGTGGTGGGTTCCTGCTGGGCCCTGCTGTGTCACTGGCAGCCTCCTGCTGTGGGTCTAGCCCATGTTTCTCTCCCTGCATGTATTCGCTGATGGGGGTGCCTTGTGGGAGACCTGTGGGACATAGGGGATACACTGTCAGTCTCGCACATCTGTTTTATGCCTCAGAATAAACATTTGCCTATCTTTGAACCACTGTACTACATTGCACCTAATGCACTATTCTAGAGGTTGCTAGACTGGAATGGAGCTAGTCTGGTGGTTCCTGCTGCTGTGTACTGGGATAGTGTGTATACTGCATTTGCGGGTGTCAAAGCATATACCATGGTACTCACTTTTTGGTGTTCCAGACGCTGAACTGTCCACTTCTCCTATGCCCAATACAGCCTCCGGCTCCAGTGTCATCTCCACCATGGTTTCCAGGGCTGTAGGTGGTCCGCAACCCTCTCCTTGGTCCTGGAGCGAACACCATACCACCTTTTCCGGATTTCCTCTAGGGTACGGTGGCCTACCCCAATGGCATTGACTTTTTCTTGAAGTTCTTGCCAAATTCTTTTCTTCTGATTGTCAGGGACACTCATTGCTGCCTTGCAGAAGAGTTGGTCATGGTGCAGGCAGCACTCCTCCGTTAGGACCTCCAACTCCTTTTAGTTTTCTCCTCCTGCTAGCACTGCCTGTCTCCTCCATGGTTGCTGCAGCTCCTCTCACCAGGGTGTGGCTCTGCAGTTTTGGGCTGGGTGTGCTCCTCCCTCCTCCCAGTTCTATTTGGTTACTTCCTGGTTCTGCTGTCATCACCAAGAGCCAGGAAGTGGGTTTCCCAACTGTTATGTTGCACCTGCAAGCAATTTGCGAGGCAGTCGCAATTTGCGACATCGGACCACACCCTTCGCACAAAATGCGGTGCGACACATCTGCGACTCACAATTTGGTATCGTGAGTCTTTATTGCATTTGGTTTTGCGAGTTGCTATTTCCGATTCGCAAATTTTTACCTACCTACATCTGGCTCTAGGTCCTTTAAGTAATGACAGACCAACGTGGCCTGTGTTTGCCACATATACACCACATCCTGGTGTGCAGGCGATGCAAATAGCTGATGTACGCACATTTTATAATGAGCTAGTACAACTTTACAGAAGATTAGTATAATTCTCTATGTGGACTTTGAACACCGCCCCAGCATGGGCTGCACCAGCTGGTCACCAACTGGCCATTACGGAGATTAACTCACAAACAGTGCGTTCTACCCTAGGCAAATCACACACAGAACGTGAGAAGATTCCGTTCTGGATGGCACAAAAAACTAACCAGCTGGAAGCAGTGTTTCCCCATACAGAACCACAAGATAAACAGAATTCTCACAGTGTGCTTAGCATTTGGAATGGTTCTCTCTGTGAACAACTGCACCACATTCGGTACAGTCTTCACTGCAATTTATACTACCACGCATGGTGCCCCAAATCTTGGCAATTTACCGGAAGTGTTAAAACAAATTTAAAATTAGCACAGGTCTGCTCCGGCTCTAGATTTGGGGATGAAACTCATGCCTAGCTTCGACACAGTATCCACGATAATACTCAGTAACATTAAAGGGGAAAAGGTGGCGTTGGCTATACGCCAGTGGCTCCGAGAGATTCTACAGTTGGAACTGGAGCGTCAACTACCGAAAATGATTTCCAAAACCTATAATAGTATAGAATGGGATAGTTTGAGAGTCAAGCCGAAGAAGCCTGAAATTCAGAGTACCATCCCTAAGGAACGTACTAAACAAGCCCTAGAGGATTCTCAAAAACACTGGGAGAAACAAAAACAAAATAAAGACAGATGAAGACAGAGAACAGACTCTCCACATCCGGACATCTCCAAAAGGAGATATAATCTCAGAAATAGAGAAACTTTGAACGCTCCTGACAGATACACTGATTTACGTCTTTCTCGTTCCTTTCAGGACACACCAGATAGATGGAGTGAGAGAGTGAGCCGGTCAGAGCAACGTCTTGACTATGTGAAATAGAAGAAAGACTCACAGCTGTCTTCAGACCGGAAAGAAGACAAATCCCCACAACAAAAGCCACACTTTAAAAAGAAAATGGTAGCAGCAATTTCAATAAAACATGCTGGCAAACTTGAGAACATTGCTGAAGAACAAGACGTGGGCAGTGACCCTGTTGGACACCACCTCAGAAGTCACAATATGTCACCAGATTCTGAAAGATCATCTGAATGTGACAGCAACAAATGACTTTTTTGCAGTCGAGACTGCGGATGGGCGCTCCCCCGACAGGGTATATTATTTCAATATCCAACTTGAACGAGACATAGAGTGCACCATTAGTGTAATTTTTTGGGATGAACTTAATTGTGATATCCTATTGGCAGAAAGAGAGGCCAATCAAACACGTCCGCTAGCTCCCAAAGAAGGGAGATGTCATTTTGCCTTCTTTCTCAGATCTTGTTCCGAAAGCTGTAAAAGAAGCCTCCGCTGTTAACTGGGCTTTGGCGCAGGCACCAGCACTATACTGTAACCAGGTAGGGTGGGATAAGGACTCCCCTACAATGTAATACCTATTAGGTTTATACCCCAGCCTCAGACCCAATATCCTGTTAAACATGAGGTAAAGCTCCAGGGAGAGAGATCCTCAATCAGCTAGAGTACCAGAGAGTAATAGAGCCCTGTGTGTCTGCAATAAATAACCCGTTATTCTCCGTTGCAAAACCAGACCATTCATAAAGAAAAGTCTTAGACTACAGACACCTAAAGAACTATACATGCACATACGCAATATAAAATTCACACAGCACTGCACTAATTAACATAAGGAATACAAAACAACCTTGGATATTTCTAATGTGTTTTTTCTGCCAAAACTTAGCACATGAAAGTGGGGATCTGAGTGCATTCTCATTTGGCTCACAAAAATGTTTTTGCCATTTGCCCCAGGGCACTCTAGTCAGGGAAAAGGAGAAACACTCCTGGTTAACCACCACTCACCTCCTCGGTAGCTTGGTGATAGAAAGCAGGCTTAACTAAGAAGCAATGTGTAAAGTATTTGTACCAACACACACAGTAATACAGTGAAAACATTACAAAATTAACACCATACCAGTTTAGAACAATAGGTAATATTTATCTAAATCAAACAAGCCCAAAATGACAAAAATCAAACATACACAAGTTAAAATAGGAATTTTCAAAAGAATAAGAGTCTTACTCCATAGAAAACAGTGGAAATGATGATTTTGCACAAAGTACTTGGTTAGCGTAAAAAATCAAGCCGCATGTATGAGCGTGCGTCAGAAAAGGCAGCGATGCGTCAATTCCTTCCTTGCATGGGAGGCCGTGCGTTATTTCTTCTCTGTTAGGGTCGGCAGTGTCATTTCTTCACCCTCGCAAGAGAGCGATGTGTTGATATCCAGATGGGGCACCTCAGATACACGCAAAGTCGGGATGACTTTGACACCCAGGGACGATGCTTGGAAAATCCTGTCGCACGGTGTCAGAAAACTGCTCTGCCTGGGGTTTGTGTTGTTATCAGCAGCTGCAAGCAGGTGTTGCGCATAGTTTCTCCAGTCACAGTGTGTCGATCTCGGAGCCGCGATGCAGGAGGAGCGTTGATTTTAGCCGCAATGCCGGCAGCGCATCGTTTATCATACACTACAGGTACCGCATGGATAATGTCCTGTGGGTGGTGGGTTCCTACCACCACCCACAGGACATTATCCATGTGGTTCCTACCACCACCCACAGGACATTGTCCATGCGATACCTGTTGTGTATGCCATGTGACATGTGCGACCAAGAAGGTCACTTTCAACAATGATTCCACATGGGAAATCAGGGGTTTTACCAACTGTAACACCCAAGGAGTAGAGCAGCAATTTAAGGTGTGGCTGCGCTACGACAAAAATGTCCTCCCATTTTATCGATAATGCCCACACAGTAGATGACTACCAGTAAAAAAAGTATAGCACCAGCTTGCGTCATTCTAGAGTGCCAGCCAGGCGCCATATTTATGGAATGCCTAAAGTCGGCGCAATGGATGGGCTAGTGTAAAAAAGAATGACGTTAGCTGGGTCGGGGTGGCGGTATGGGAGAAGGGGGTTTTGCCCCAAAAAATTACGTTATGCTGGTTAGAGGCAAAGATAATACCTCTAACCAGCCTAGCATCATTTTCTGAAGCAAAACCATCCATACCACATTAGAAAAGACAGGATTAATGCCCGCCACCCCAATGGCCAGCACAGGGGACCAGTGTTCACTGGCATGGCCATTGCTCCCACTTTAATTTAAAACTCAATTTAAAAAATAAAATATTTACCTATATGTACCCTACTTACCTGGGATGGGATCCCCCATCCTCCGGTGATCCTCTGGTGTGGGGTGGGGGTGTTCCTGAGGCTTGAGGAGGGCACTTGTGGACCCATTTCCATGGTGTTCAACCATGGAAATGGGTCCACTGGTCTCCTCATGCTTGGTCTGACCCAGGACTTAAATAATGGGGCAAAGCAAGCTTTGCACCATTATTTAGCCCCTCCTCCCACCCGGGCACCATTTTAGCACGAGGGGATGAATATGGGGCTATGGGGTTAGCACCATTTTTTGGATGGGAACGCCTACCTTGCATCTTATTGACGCAAGGTAGGTTCAAGCATCTAATAAATGGTGCGAATTCCAATATTTTTATGTTAGGTGTATCTAGAGTCAAAATATAAATATGGAGTTAGTTTTGTGCCCCCTGGTCCATTGTATCTTATTCCCATGTACCTGGGTGCTGAACCTCAATGAGGACCGGAGAGGAACCTGGGAAGAGACCAAGGAAAAAAAGTATATAAAAACAAAAAAAAAGGAGAGAGAAACAACACATAAGAAGGTGTTGAAAACCATGTTCCCCTTCCCCAAACAGGAACCGAACGTTGGGAGCTAAATTAATTCTTTTTTGTTATTTTCCTTATTGAGACAAAGATATAATACAAAGTGCTGTGAACAAAACAGAATAAAATAGGTATTCCCTGTCAAATAACACCCATGACTGGCCTCACTGTATTGTAGGACCTGTGTAAAGTGGTGCCCTCTCTGGTGTCACTGGTACAAGGCCTTGCAACAGTGAAGACTGAATTTAGCAGTATTTCACTGTTAGGACATGTAACACCCATCAGTACATGTCCCACCTTTAACAAACACTGCACCCTGCCCATGGGGCTACCTAGGTGTAATATGTGACTACTTTGTATTTATTGCTTAACTGTGTATTTATTAGTGTTCTGGGATTTGTTCAATGATACACGCATTCCCTGTATGGCTCCTTATTGTTTTCTGCTTTAGAGCTTTAGTATTTATGAATTCTAAGTTCCATGTGACATCGGTGCCCTCGGGTTCTGGAGCCTGGTGTGAAGGCAGTTGAAGGTTGGCTCTGGACCTGTGAGGGTGTCGATGTCTGTCGTGGATCCAACAAATAAACTTCAACTAAATAACTTACACTGGAGTGTGAGTGGAATCCCTTGCTTCTATTTCTGCCTCTGCATACTACATTTTGGTACCAGGAGTGGGGTAGACTTTGTTTGGATCCACCGACCTACCGGATGCGTACCCATCAGCGATTTCCTGTGTTCCTGAAGGAATTTGAACACACCATTAGACTCAAAGATGGAGCTATCCCAGTTTCACATAAAGTTAGACCTGTTCCTTTATCTATCAGAGATCAACTTAAAGCATTGCTTGATAAATTAGTTTCCGACAATATAATTGCCCCTGCTAATGCCTCTGAGTGGGTTTCTCCTATTGTGGTTACGAGAAAAAAAAATGGTGACCTTAGGCTATGTGTTGATTTGAGATCACTTAATAAGAACGTTCTGGTAGATTGCCATCCTCTACCCCACATACAAGAACTTATAACCACTTTGGGAAAATCCTAATTCTTTTCTACCATAGACTTGCATTCAGCTTACCATCAAATTCCCCTTAGTGAAGAATCTCAAGAATTGACTACATTTATTACCCCTTATGGAGCTTTTAAGTTCCTCAGATTACCTTTTGGCCTAGCTTCAGCTGCTAGCGTATTTCAGAAAATGATGGATACATTGCTTGGTCAAATCAAAGATGTTTGTGCATTCCAGGATGATATTTTAATACACACTGAAACCATTGAAAAGCACGAAGAAGTTTTAGATAAAGGGCCTGATTCTAACTTTGGAGGACGGTGTTAAACCGTCCCAAAAGTGGCGGATATACCACCTACCGTATTACGAGTTCCATAGGATATAATGGACTCGTAATACGGTAGGTGGTATACCCGCCACTTTTGGGACGGTTTAACACCGTCCTCCAAAGTTAGAATCAGGCCCAAAGTGTTTAGCATCCTTCAAAGTTGTGGCCTGACTATCAAAACCGAGAAATGCAAATTCTTGGTTGACAGTGTGGACTATCTTGGCCATTCTATTTCAGCTGAGGGCATCAAACCCAAAATGTGTAATTTGGAAGCCATAAAGAAGTCCTTTCAGGCAGTCTGTAGACAGGCGAGCCATAATGTTAATTCTGGGAACAAGGTGAGAATCAGTAATGTGTACACGCCTGACTCTGACGATTTAGTCCATTGTTCTGGCAGTCTATCCAACATGATTCTCACAGTCAATTTTCCAAGCGATAATATTAAAAATTGTGACATGGGACATGTCAAGGCTCCATTTTGTGAAGCTTTAATAGACTCTAAGGCAGTCCTGGTTATGGCTGATTCTGGAGCACCAGTTAATAGTCTAAATACTCTCTTCCTGTCAAAATTTTGAAAGTAACTAAGGCTTCGGTCCTATTGGAAGGCAGAGGGTGGTGGAACAGAAACAGTGTCATTCCTATTTCTGCCAGACAAGCTGACATCTTCAACGAGGTATATGCCAATAGGGAGGTAGACATCTCTAGACATGCTTTGTTTCATGAGGTTCCATATACAAATTTGACCAAGTCAAGTAGTGAACACAGATCACAAGCTAATGCTCCAAATGTCTCTGGTGAGAGTGAAGTGTTTCCTCAAATTATCCACGATAATTGTAGCAGGGATGTTCTTAGCTCTTCAGGTTTGGAAAGTACACGGAGTAAATGGATGACTAAGATGCCTTCCAAATTTAACGATTTTGTTTTGGAATAATTTGTGTTTTTTAAAATTTCTTTACTTTGTTATTGTTGTGAAGGGGGAAGGTGATGTAATATGTGACTACTTTGTATTTATTGCTTAACTGTGTATTTATTAGTGTTCTGGGATTTGTTCAATGATACACGCATTCCCTGTATGGCTCCTTATTGTTTTCTGCTTTAGAGCTTTAGTGTTTATGAATTCTAAGTTCCATGTGACATCGGTGCCCGGGTTCTGGAGCCTGGTGTGAAGGCAGTTGGAGGTTGGCTCTGGACCTGCGAGGGTGTCGATGTCTGTCGTGGATCCAACAAATAAACTTCAACTAAATAACTTACACTGGAGTGTGAGTGGAATCCATTGCTTCTATTTCTGCCTCTGCCTATTTCTGACTCAGAAAACAATATTCAGATGACTCAAGTGTTCTGCTTGAGAGGTTTAATTTTGCTATGTGCAGACAATCTGCTGATGAGTTGGTTGATGAATGCTTGGCTAATTTACGGGTGCTTGCAGCAAGGTGTGATTTTGGCAACATAGTAGATACATATTTGAGAGACCAATTTGTTTTTCATTGCCATTCAAAGAAGATACAAGAACGTCTTTTGGCTTGTCGCAACCCATCTTTAGATGAAGTGGTGGATTTAGCGAAGGCCATTGAGAGATCTATTCTTACTTCTCAAGTTGTGAGTGGACAGGGAGCATTGTGTGTGCCAAATGAACAAATGAATGTTGGACAGATAAGTGAAGAACTAGGAGTTAATTATGTTAAAGAAAGATCGTTTAAACAAAAGAAAGTTCTCTCTCAAACAGTTAAGTTTTGTTACCGTTGTGGTTCCCACAGTCACATTGGTAACAATCCTACCTGTCCTGCAACTTGGAAAAAATGTTTGAAGTGTCACAAAATAGGTCACTTTCAGGCAGTCTCTAGACAGGCGAGCCATAATGTTAATTCTGGGAACAAGGTGAGAATCAGTAATGTGTACACGCCTGACTCTGACGATTTAGTCCATTGTTCTGGCAGTCTATCCAACATGATTCTCACAGTCAATTTTCCAAGCGATAATATAAAAAATTGTGACATGGGACATGTCAAGGCTCCATTTTGTGAAGCTTTAATAGACTCTAAGGCAGTCCTGGTTATGGCTGATTCTGGAGCACCAGTTACTATTTTAGGTGATAAAACTTTCTTTCATTTGTGGGAAGGTAAACAAAAGTTGGAAACTGTGGACATTGCACCTAAAGTGTTTGGTGATCAAGACATTGATTTGTTAGGATTTTTCCATGCTTCTTTGGAGATTTTAGGAAAAACGGTGTTTACCAAAATGTATGTAGCTGTAAAAGGAAGAAACATTGTGGGGTGGAAAGACCTAGGACTGTTGGGAATTATATTATGCCCTGGTCGAGAGAATCCCATTATTTTAAGTCAGATGCCTCTCCACAGTGATGGTAATTCGGTTTTACATATCACACCCAGCAAGGGGGTTCCTGAACACTTTACTTTGAAATTCCCAGATATCTTTGCTAATAAAGTGGGTACAGTTAAGGGGTTTGAACACACCATTAGACTCAAAGATGGAGCTATCCCAGTTTCACATAAAGTTAGACCTGTTCCTTTATCTATCAGAGATCAACTTAAAGCATTGCTTGATAAATTAGTTTCTGACAATATAATTGCCCTTACTAATGCCTCTGAGTGGGTTTCTCCTATTGTGGTTACAGAAACAAAAATGGTGACCTTAGGCTATGTGTTGATTTGAGATCACTTAATAAGAACATTCTGGTAGATTGCCATCCTCTACCCCACATACAAGAACTTATAACCACTTTGGGAAATTCTAAATTCTTTTCTACCATAGACCTGCATTCAGCTTACCATCAAATTCCTCTTAGTGAAGAATCTCAAGAATTGACTAGGTTTATTACCCCTTATGGAGCTTTTAAGTTCCTCAGATTACCTTTTGGCCTAGCTTCAGCTGCTAGTGTATTTTAGAAAATGATGGATACATTGCTTGGTCAAATCAAAGATGTTTGTGCATTCCAGGATGATATTTTAATACACACTGAAACCATTGAAAAGCACAAAGAAGTTTTAGATAAAGTGTTTAGCATCCTTCAAAGTTGTGGCCTGACTATCAAAACTGAGAAATGTAAATTCTTGGTTGACAGTGTGGACTATCTTGGCCATTCTGTTTCAGCTGAGGGCATCAAACCCAAAATGTGTAATTTGGAAGCCATAAAGAAGGCTCATCCTCCATCCAACAAAGATGAACTACGTTCCTTTCTTGGACTCTGTGAGTATTATTCGAGGTTCGTGTCTGGTTTTGCCTTATTAGTACAACCCCTTAGATCACTGTTAAAGAAGGGTAGCAAATATGTTTGGGATAAACAGTTAAATGATTCCTTTGAGCACATCAAACAAGTGGTGTTGTCTGCACCCACATTGAAATCTTTCATCCCCACTGCCACGTCATTTATCACAGTGGATGCTAGTCTCAAAGGACTAGGAGCGGTGTTTGGACAATGGCTTAACGGCCAAGAACATACAGTTGCATTCGCTTCCAGGACACTTTCTCATGCTGAAAGTAACTACAGCACTATTGAGAGGGAAGCTCTGGCTTGTGTCTGGGCTGTCCAAAAGTTTAGAACATACATATGGGGAACCCATTTTGAGATTTACACCGATCACAAACCACTAGTGTATTTAATGAGTGGTAATGGTCTCGGTAAAGCCTCTGCCCGATTTGTCAGCTTACTATCCAAATTACAAGAGTATAATCTTGAGGTGAAGTATGTACAAGGTGGGAAAAATATTAGAGCAGATTGTTTATCCAGACTACCAATACCACACTCTACTGATTCAAATGACGACCAAGACACAGAGGCCCTCATTACGAGCCTTGCGGTCTGTGACCGCCAGGCTCGCGGTTGGCGGGAGCACCGCCGACAGCCTGGCGGTGCCCCTTAGGGCATTCTGACCGCGGCGCTTTGGCCGCGGTCAGTGCAGGAAAACCGGCGGTCTCCCGCCGGTTTTCCGCTGCCCGTCAGAATCCTCCAAGGCGGCGCAGCATGCTGCGCCGCCTTGGGGATTCTGACACCCCCTACCGCCATCCTGGAACAGGATGGCGGTAGGGGGTGTCGCGGGGCCCCTGGGGGCCCCTGCAGTGCCCATGCCAATGGCATGGGCACTGCAGGGGCCCCCGTAAGAGGGCCCCGCTTGTATTTCACTGTCTGCATAGCAGACAGTGAAATACGCGACGGGTGCAGTAGCACCCGTCGCACCTTCCCACTCCGCCGGCTCGATTCTGAGCCGGCGTCCTCGTGGGAAGGTTGTTTCCCGCTGGGCTGGCGGGCGGCCTTAAGGCGGCCGCCCGCCTGCCCAGCGGGAAACTCAGAATGCCGGCCGCGGTCTTCAGACCGCGGTGCGGTATTCCTGCGGCGCAACTTTGGCGGGCGGCCTCCGCCGCCCGTCAAAGTTGTAATGAGGGCCAGAATGTGTAGTGGGTGCTTTAGATCTTGTCTCTGCATCTGATGGTTTGTTTACACAGGAAGAATGGAAATTAGCCATGTCTAATGACACCTTACTATCTCAGGTTTTACATTACATTAGACATGGTTGGCCTAATAATAAAAAATACTATGGTGAAATGAACACATACAAACAGATAGCCATGGAATTATCTTGTGAAAATGGATTCTGTATGAGAGGTTCTGTCTGTGTTCCACCTAGTGTATTGAGATCGAAATTGATTAAAATTGCGCATGAGGGTCACCTGGGTATTTCTGCCACTTGTAAGGCTTTAAAAGAAAAATATTGGTGGCCCAACATTGATAAACAAGTGGCAGACTTTATTGATAAATGCCCAACGTGTGTAGTGTCAGATAAACATTGGAAAAGCAATGTCAAACCTTTATACAGTGTTCCTTTGCCATGTAAACCATGGGAAAAAATTGCCATGGATTTTTCTGGACCTTTCCACATGCTGTCAAGGGATATGAGATATCTAATTGTTGTAATTGACTACTTTTCAAAGTGGATTTATTTTGCCTTTGTTGAAAATACTGACTACTTTTCAAAGTGGATTTATTTTGCCTTTGTTTAAAATACTGATACGGACACAGCAATACAATTCTTGTCAAATTTGTTTATGCTGGAGGGAGCTCCGTCAGTAATTGTTACTGATAATGGGGTACATTTCACTTCAAAGAAAATGAGAAGTTTCTTGGAGAAATTCAATGTTCATCACTTACAGGTAGCCTTTTATAGTCCAGCTTCTAATGGCCTAGTAGAAAGGGCCAATAGAATTTTAAAAGAAGGCATCCAAACAGCTTTAGCCAGTAACTACAGTGTTCATGATTTTCTCAAAGAGAAGGTTTGGGCTTACTCCAATACTCCTCACTCCACCACAGGGGTTTCCCCTTTTGCTCTTCTTAGAGGGAGGGAGGCCAGGTCTAAACTTGTGCCAGCATGGTTGACCGACTCCTTAACTAACAAATTGGGCAAATCGGATGTAACATTGAATGTTTTAAAGGAAACCAAGTATTAAAGAAACAACTTAAGCAAAAGGAGCATTATGATTCCAGGAACAAGGTTAAAGAAACTGAGTTAAATGTTCATGATTGGGTGTTAATTAAAAAACCTCAGAAAGTTTCTAAAGGAGAATCTAAATACTCTCTTCCTGTCAAAATTCTGAAAGTAACTAAGGCTTCGGTCCTATTGGAAGGCAGAGGGTGGTGGAACAGAAACAGTGTCATTCCTATTTCTGTCAGACAAGCTGACATCTTCAACGAGGTATATGCTAATAGGGAGGTAGACATCTCTACTCATGCTTTGTTTCATGAGGTTCCATATACAAATTTGACCAAGTCAAGTAGTGAACACAGATCACAAGCTAATGCTCCAAATGTCTCTGGTGAGAGTGAAGTGTTTCCTCAAATTATCCACGATAATTGTCGCAAGGATGTTCTTAGCTCTTTAGGTTTGGGTAGTACACGGAGTAAACGGATGACTAAGATGCCTTCCAAATTTAACGATTTTGTTTTGGAATTTTTTTTTTTTTTTTTTATTTCTTTACTTTGTTATTGTTGTGAAGGGGGAAGATGATGTAATATGTGACTACTTTGTATTTATTGCTTAACTGTGTATTTATTAGTGTTCTGGGATTTGTTCAATGATACACACATTCCCTGTATGGCTCCTTATTGTTTTCTGCTTTAGAGCTTTAGTAGTTATGAATTCTAAGTTCCATGTGACATCGGTGCCCGGGTTCTGGAGCCTGGTGTGAAGGCAGTTGGAGGTTGGCTCTGGACCTGCGAGGGTGTCGATGTCTGTCGTGGATCCAACAAATAAACTTCAACTAAATAACTTACACTGGAGTGTGAGTGGAATCCCTTGCTTCTATTTCTGCCTCTGCCTATTTCTGACTCAGAAAACAATATTCAGATGACTCAAATGTTCTGCTTGAGAGATTTAATTTTGCTATGTGCAGACAATCTGCTGATGAGTTGGTTGATGAATGCTTGGCTAATTTACGGGTGCTTGCAGCAAGGTGTGATTTTGGCAACATAGTAGATACATATTTGAGAGACCAATTTGTTTTTCATTGCCATTCAAAGAAGATAAAAGAACGTCTTTTGGCTTGTCGCAACCCATCTTTAGATGAAGTGGTGGATTTAGCGAAGGCCATTGAGAGATCTATTCTTACTTCTAAAGTTGTGAGTGGACAGGGAGCATTGTGTGTGCCAAATGAACAAATGAATGTTGGTAAGATAAGTGAAGAACTAGGAGTTAATTATGTTAAAGAAAGATTGTTTAAACAAAAGAAAGTTCTCTCTCAAACAGTTTAGTTTTGTTACCGTTGTGGTTCCCACAATCACATTGGTAACAATCCGACCTGTCCTGCAACTGGGAAAAAATGTTTGAAGTGTCACAAAATAGGTCACTTTCAGGCAGTCTCTAGACAGGCGAGCCATAATGTTAATTCTGGGAACAAGGTGAGAATCAGTAATGTGTACACGCCTGACTCTGACGATTTATGGCAGTCTATCCAACATGATTCTCACAGTCAATTTTCCAAGCGATAATATTAAAAATTGTGACATGGGACATGTGAAGGCTCCATTTTGTGAAGCTTTAATAGACTATAAGGCAGTCCTGGTTATGGTTGATTCTGGAGCACCAGTTACTATTTTAGGTGATAAAACTTTCTTTCATTTGTGGGAAGGTAAACAAAAGTTGGAAACTGCGGACATTGCACCTAAAGCGTTTGGTGATCAAGACATTGATTTGTTAGGATTTTTCCATGCTTCTTTGGAGATTTTAGGAAGAACGGTGTATACAAAAATGTATGTAGCTGTAAAAGGAAGAAACATTGTGGGGTGGAAAGACCTAGGACTGTTGGGAATTATATTATGCCCTTGTCGAGAGAATCCCATCATTTTAAGTCAGATGCCTCTCCACAGTGATGGTAATTCGGTTTTACATATCACACCCAACAAGGGAGTTCCTAAACACTTTACTTTGAAATTCCCAGATATCGTTGCTAATAAAGTGGGTACAGTTAAGGGGTTTGAACACACCATTAGACACAAAGATGGAGCTATCCCAGTTTCACATAAAGTTAGACCTGTTCTTTTATCTATCAGAGATCAACTTAAAGCATTGCTTGATAAATTAGTTTCTGACAATATAATTGCCCCTACTAATGCCTCTGAGTGGGTTTCTCCTATTGTGGTTACAAAAATAAATGGTGACCTTAGGCTATGTGTTGATTTGAGATCACTTAATAAGAACATTCTGGTAGATTGCCTTCCTCTACCCCACATACAAGAACTTATAACCACTTTGGGAAATTCTAAATTCTTTTCTACCATAGACTTGCATTCAGCTTACCACCAAATTCCTCTTAGTGAAGAATCTCAAGAATTGACTAGGTTTATTACCCCTTATGGAGCTTTTAAGTTCCTCAGATTACCTTTTGGCCTAGCTTCAGCTGCTAGCGTATTTCAGAAAATGATGGATACATTGCTTGGTCAAATCAAAGATGTTTGTGCATTCCAGGATGATATTTTAATACACACTGAAACCATTGAAAAGCACAATGAAGTTTTAGATAAAGTGTTTAGTATCCTTCAAAGTTGTGGCCTGACTATCAAAACTGAGAAATGTAAATTCTTGGTTGAAATTGTGGACTATCTTGGCCATTCTATTTCAGCTGACGGCATCAAACCCAAAATGTGTAATTTGAAAGCCATAAAGAAGGCTCCTCCTCCATCCAACAAAGATGAACTACGTTCCTTTCTTGGACACTGTGAGTATTATTTGAGGTTCGTGTCTGGTTTTGCCTTATTAGTACAACCCCTTAGATCACTTTTAAAGAAGGGTAGCAAATATGTTTGGGATAAACAGTTAAATGATTCCTTTGAGCACATCAAACAAGTGGTGTTGTTTGCACCCACATTGAAATCTTTCATCCCCACTGCCACGTCATTTATCACAGTGGATGCTAGTCTCAAATGACTAGGAGCGGTGTGTGGACAATGGCTTAACGGCCAAGAACATACAGTTGCATTCGCTTCCAGGACACTTTCTCATGCTGAAAGTAACTACAGCACTATTGAGAGGGAAGCTCTGGCTTGTGTCTGGGCTGTCCAAAAGTTTAGAACATACATATGGGGAACCCATTTTGAGATCTACACCAATCACAAACCACTAGTGTATTTAATGAGTGGTAATGGTCTTGGTAAAGCCTCTGCCCGACTTGTCAGATTACTATCCAAATTACAAGAGTATAATCTTGAGGTGAAGTATGTACAAGGTGGGAAAAATATTAGAGCAGATTGTTTATCCAGACTACCAATACCACACTCTACTGATTCAAATGACGACCAAGACACAGAATGTGTAGTGGGTGCTTTAGATCTTGTCTCTGTATCTGATGGTTTGTTTACACAGGAAGAATAGAAATTAGCCATGTCTAATGACACCTTACTATCTCAGGTTTTATATTACATTAGACATGGTTGGCCTAATAATAAAAAATACTGTGGTGAAATGAACACATACAAACAGATAGCCATGGAATTATCTTGTGAAAATGGATTTTCTATGAGAGGTTCTGTCTGTGTTCCACCTAGTGTACTGAGATCGAAATTGATTAAAATTGCGCATGAGGGTCACCTGGGTATTTCTGCCACTTGTAAGACTTTAAAAGAAAAATATTGGTGGCCCAACATTGATAAACAAGTGGCAGACTTTATTGATAAATGCACAACGTGTGTAGTGTCAGATAAACATTGGAAAAGCAATGTCAAACCTTTATACAGTGTTCATTTGCCATGTAAACCATGGGAAAAAATTGCCATGGATTTTTCTGGACCTTTCCACATGCTGTCAAGGGATATGAGATATCTAATTGTTGTAATTGACTACTTTTCAAAGTGGATTTATTTTGCCTTTGTTGAAAATACTGATACGGACACTGCAATACAATTCTTGTCAAATTTGTTTATGCTGGAGAGAGCTCCGTCGGTAATTGTTACTGATAATGGGGTACATTTCACTTCAAAGAAAATGAGAAGTTTCTTGGAGAAATTCAATCTTCATCACTTACAGGTAGCCCTTTATAGTCCAGCTTCTAATGGCCTAGTAGAAAGGGCCAATAGAATTTTAAAAGAAGGCATCCAAACAGCTTTAGCCAATAATTACAGTGTTCATGATTTTCTCAAAGAGAAGGTTTGGGCTTACTCCAATACTCCTCACTCCACCACAGGAGTTTCCCCTTTTGCTCTTCTTAGAGGGAGGGAGTCGAGGTCTAAACTTGTGCCAGCATGGTTGACCGACTCCTTAACTAACAAATTGGGCAAATCGGATGTAACATTGAATGATTTGAGAAACCAAGTATTAAAGAAACAACTTAAGCAAAAGGAGAATTATGATTCCAGGAACAAGGTTAAAGAAACTGAGTTAAATGTTCATGATTGGGTGTTAATTAAAAAACCTCAGAAAGTTTCTAAAGGAGAATCTAAAAACTCTCTTCCTGTCAAAATTCTGAAAGTAACTAAGGCTTTGGTCCTATTGGAAGGCAGACGGTGGTGGAACAGAAACAGTGTCATTCCTATTTCTGCCAGACAAGCTGACATCTTCAACGAGGTATATGCTAATAGGGAGGTAGACATCTCTAGTCATACTTTGTTTCATGAGGTTCCATATACAAATTTGACCAAGTCAAGTAGTGAAGACAGATCACAAGCTAATGCTCCGAATGTCTCTGGTGAGAGTGAAGTGTTTCCTCAAATTATCCACGATAATTGTAGCAAGGATGTTCTTAGCTCTTCAGGTTTGGAAAGTACACGGAGTAAACGGATGACTAAGATGCCTTCCAAATTTAACGATTTTGTTTTGGAATAATTTTTTTTTTTTTTAATTTCTTTACTTTGTTATTGTTGTGAAGGGGGAAGATGATGTAATATGTGACATACTTTGTATTTATTGCTTAACTGTGTATGTATTAGTGTTCTGGGAATTGTTCAATGATACACGCATTCCCTGTATGGCTCCTTATTGTTTTCTGCTTTCGAGGTTTAGTATTTATGAATTCTAAGTTCCATGTGACATCAGTGCCCTCGGGTTCTGGAGCCTGGTGTGAAGGCAGTTGGAGGTTGGCTCTGGACCTGTGAGGGTGTCGATGTCTGTCGTGGATCCAACAAATAAACTTCAACTAAATAACTTACACTGGAGTGTGAGTGGAATCCCTTGCTTCTATTTCTGCCTCTGCATACTACACTAGGGTCTACCGTAGAGGTGCATTACATGTATGAAAAGGGAAGGTTTAAGCCTGGCAAGTGGGTACACTTGCCAGGTCCAATTGGCAGTGCAAGACTGCACACACAGACACTGCAATGGCAGGTCTGACCAATGTTCACAGGGCTTCTAAAGTGGTGGGCACAACCAGTGCTGAAGGCCCACTAGTAGCATTTGATTTACAGGCCTTGGCCACCTCTGGTGCACTTTACTAGGGGCTTACTAGTAAATCAAAAATACCAATCATAGATAAGCCAATTTACACATACATTTTACTTAGGAGTACTTGTACTTTAGCACTGGTTAGCAGTGGTAAAGTACCCAGAGTATCAAAACAGCAAAAACAGAGTCCAGCACACATCAACAACCTGGGAAGCAGAGGCAAAAGTTTAGGGGAGACCACACCAAGGATGCCAAGTCTAGCACCACTCTATGAATTAATTTGTCCAGATTACTCAATCAGGCACTGGACAATTGAACACATGTGCATCCTATAGGATTGCAACAATGCATGCTAGAAGCAAAACAGTTACACATATGTGACAACAAAACAAATGTGGTCATCAGAATAATTGCTGGTGCCACTGGGTTCACCTATGCCACTTCTAATGAGGGCGACACGTGCCCATAGCATACAAATCACACTTATACTCAAATGCAGAATAACGATTTGCACCCACAGAAAAGATTCTGACCGCTGTACAGATGGCTGTCATAAAGAAGAGGGCACTTGCCCGAGGGAAACGCATTATTGTTGTTACCCCCGTGCCGGCCTTAGAGACTGTCACCAAAGCGGGCGTTCCTAATGCTAAAGCATTGCATACACATTGAATTCAATGGGCAACCTCCCTGACTGCCACTGATGTTGATTACATCTTTGATCCAAAACTTCAAATACAAGAGTTTCTCCAATACGAACAGGATTACCCTGCACCTCTTAACATCTCGCCACTCGACAGATACTAGACACTGATGCTTCAGCACAAACAGCTGTAGGTACAAAACATCAATACTCAGCCGGTTGCACAGCCTTGAGCGGAGTGATGAAGGATGGTGTATTCCACCCTCAACATACCTACACGCAGACCCTAGGGGACTGCACCACTCAGTGGGCTGAACTTAAAGTACTTGCCTTGGCACTGAAACATGCAGATCCAGGACACCTCACATTGATTGTGTGTGATTTGTACTACTGTACTTTTGATGCTAATCTTGCAAAGCACCAAGAGGCCCATTGTAACCAATGGAAGCCTCCTTTTAACGCCTGCTCTGAGCAGGCATTAAAAGTGTTGAAAAAAATGGCACGAGGAAATCTCTTAGATGTCCTTGTGCCATTTTTTGCCCGCCCCCAACAGGGAAATAAACCCTTTGCACACATTATGCCTGGTGCAGACATAATGTAGCCCAAAGGGTTACAAAGTGGCGCAACTTTGTAAATATGGCACAGAGTTTTTGGTCTTCTAACGCCACATTAGCATAAAAAGATTATGCTAATGTGGCTTTGGAATGGCGCTAGGAGCACCTACATATGCCTCTTGGAGTTTGTTTTCCAGAACATAATCATGCGCGGACTTGTTTGTTCCTATTGCACCTCCAATATTAGCTTCACAGCATCCTGCTGACTCATGAAAGAACCATGTGCAGAACCAATAAAGCCTGCACAATGAGCTCCCCCACAAGCATTCAAAAATGGCTCATCATAAGTAAGTAAACCCAAACCATCTGTCACCACATCCTGAATGACTCATCAGTAAGGTGATAAAAACAATCAGCCACCTGGTTCTTGATGACTCATCACCCGATGGTAAACATATTCAGTAATCATGAACATTCTAAATCATTCATCACAGACCAAAGACATAAACTATTTAAACCCACTCAACCCTTGAACCAGGGCTTCACGTTGAGAATCCAGAGCCTGGTCAAGCCTCCTCGGACCCTTAAAGAGCTTAAGTTCAGACAATCTACTTACTGCAAGAAGATTCTTCCAAAGACCGGAACCTTCTTCCTTGACTGCTGGACAGCTCAAAACCTGTCGGAAACAGGAAAAGATGAGAGTAAAATGTAAATGCTAACTACAGCATAGTGCAGAATACATTGATAAGAAACAGAAATCAGCACAGGCACGCCATCCCCCCCTCCCCTTGTTGGTTTGCACCAGTATCAGGGTGGCATCGGGTGCACTGAGACTTCCAGAAAGGAACCAATTTGAAAAAGTCAACTATTTTGCTGACAATGGGCCAGATGTATGAAAAGGTTTTGCACTCGCAAACAGTGCGAATCGTAAAAATTGACCGTTTGCGAGTGCAAAAACGTGGTCTGCGATGCATGAAAGGCATTCGCAGACCAGAAATAAGTATTTCCAGTAGGAAATTTCGAGGTGCAAAATGCAAATCGCAAAATCCAAATCGCAAATAGATGCATAAAAAATTTGCAATTAGCGATTTTTCGCAGAATGGCATTTTGCACATGCAAAATACCACTAAGTGGAACCAGGTGGTAACCAGGTGCAACCTATATAAAGAGGCCCAGAATGCCTCAGACTCTTTTCCACAATGGCTGCACTCTACGTCATGGCGAGGAGGATGAGGATCCTGGCAGGTTTGAGGAGAGGGAGGAGGAGACAGGAGCGCATTTTCAGAGTGCGCATTACACTTTTTGACCTGACAGAGGAGGAAATATTTGAGAGGTATAGGTTAAGCTCAGCTATGATACTTGATCTGATAGCTGAGCTACAACCCCTACTGCAACGCAGAACACTAAGGACACATAGTATCCCCACCCATGTGCAGCTATTATGCTCCTTACACCTACTCGCCTCAGGGAGCTATCAAGGGGTCATAGCAGCGGCTGGGTGGGTGTCACAGAGCACCCTCTCCAGATTTTTCAATGCATTTATCAACGCCATGCTAAGCAAACTCCAACAGTACATCAGATTTCCCCACACCCCACAGGAAATACAGCAGACAAAAATTGAGTTTTATCAGATAGCACAGTTCCCCCACGTCCTAGGTGCCATAGATGGCACACATGTGGCAATATGTCCACCATCAGTCACAGAGTATGTGTACCGAAACCGTAAACACCAACATTCCATGAATATACTGGTGATATGCAATTCCTCCTATATCAGAACTGATCCCGTGGCCAGGTACCCAGGGAGCACACATGATTCATATATCTTTCGTCACAGCGGCATTCACACAAGACTGCCAGCTAGGGAGTTTGGTGAAGGATATCTACTAGGTAATGTCACTCTGTACACTGGCGCATAGATGACAAACCCATGTCAGATGGCAGAGTTACTCATCACACCTTCTGTCCCTTCCAGGAGACAGTGCCTACGCAGTGCGCACCTACATGATGACGCCCTACCTCAATCCCACAACACCAGCAGAACGGAGATACAATGCAGCACACAGGGCAACCCGCAACGTGGTGGAGCGCACATTTGGCCTTCTGAAGAGTCGCTTCCGTTGCCTCCACATGAGTGGAGGGGCACTACAGTACAGTCCAGAAACCACATGTAGAATAGTGGCTACTTGTGCAATCCTGCACAATATAGCTACAACCGGGGGCATACCTATAGAAATCAGTGACACTGAATCAGATGAGGATGACGATCCCATACCACCTCTACAGCCAGCAGACAGGACCAGTGCAGCAAAGGGAAGGCAAAGGCATGCCGACATCACACACAACCATTTCAGACGTGAGTATGAATGACAAAAATCCACTGACAACTGTACCTGTAGTGATAGAAATTTATTACCTTACGTCAGGTAATGAATGGTGATAAATGAAGGAAACAGGTGATGGCAAAAACTAAAATTAACAAAAGAACTGAGTCACTCACTATTACGTCATAGTGGCAACACCAGTGTTAATGCGGCAAGAGTCACTTTCTCCTCCCACGCACACCACTCGGGTGCCCAGTTAACTCACTGGCACCCTGAATGTCACCTTCAGTGGCAGTAGTGCGCCTGGCACTGCGCCACTAACTAGTGTTAGGGTTTGTGCACAGCAAAGAGCATGTCCCCTCTCACTGCACTAGTGGGTTCTGTAATAGCTCCCTTTTAAACTTACTATTCAAACCCTTTCTTGTTATCTCACCTTCCCCCCCCCTTAGGCTTCTGCGTATGTTGTTTAATGTGCTGTTTTGTTTACACATTGGGCCTTGCTTTTACCAAGGCTTCTTTAAAACACTCCTCCCTAGGCCATGTGTTAATTCAACTCATTTGCATAATAACTGAAACTCTGCACACCTTTCAAGAACATGTGCAGCATGTGAGGACCACACCCAGCCCTTCAAACCACACCCAGCTCTGCTCACCTTTCAAGAACATGTGCAGCATGTGAGGACCACACCCAGCCCTTCAAACCACACCCAGCTCTTCGAACCACACCCAGCCCTGTCTATAAAAGGCAGCCCCCGAGCCTCACCCAGTGCTTGTGCTCGTCTACCTCCCGCTTACCTGAGAACAGATCCCTCGGCGCTGGCACTCCTGCTCTCTACAGACTTTCATTGGCTTCAATGGGCGCAGCTGCTGGCTCTTCCTTCTTCTGGTTTCCGGTTCCTCCTTGCCTCAGCCTCTCTCCTACAAACAACCTGCAAAAGAGAAAGAAGACAAGGTTAGACTGATCAGTATCTCTTGCCAGCAACAAGTAAGTGCAAAACTTTTTATTACCTGAAGGAACTTTGACAACAATTTCTGGATTCGTGTGTGGACGGTTTGAAGCAAGATACCTTCCACGAACATTGTGATTCAGGCTCTTTGTTGCAAGAATACCTTGCGGAGCTTTGTGAAACAAACATTGTTTTTTTTTTATGGAACTTTTAAGAATCGAACAGTGGAAACCATTAACAGCAAGGCAAACAGTAAATCAAGGACCTGCACAAATTACATGCTGTATTTTGATGTAAAAGTACAGTATTTGTTTTCCAAAAGATTCTGGAGATATGGGAAAAGTGAGTCTGCTATTGGGAATTTAGGCTTTAGTTATATTAAGATGAATGTTTGATATTGGTAATTCTGATAACGGTATTTGTTTAATGTTTTAGAAGCTTTACAGTAATAGAAAGCACATCCCAGAGCAGTAACTCATTCCAAACCTGGAAACTCGAGACCAGGATCCAAGAGGTACTTTTAGAAGAGAATTTCTAATAAATAAAGGGATAGTCAGGAACCCATTTAGGAATAGGTTGCACTTATCTGTTCTTTGTTTATGTTTCATTAGGCACCAGTTTCTACAGAAGTCAGAAAGGGCCGCAGATTTGTGCAGCACTTCAACAGTGGAAACGCAAGAACGGTGTTGTCTCTCTTTTTTATTTTATCCACTTCCCCCCTACCCTTGAGCTTCTGTTCTTAGTGCACTGTGTTAAAAACTAGTGTGCTGGAACAAGCAGTTTCAGGGTGGGGTCGGATTGTCTTCAACCTCCATCAGAACTGAACAAGAACTCAGGTGAGCTGGGCTTTGACAACTAGTGAGGCTAGAACTGTCCTCAGTGTCCCCCAAGGCTACCTCACTGGGAGTGGCAGATCTCTGTCCCATGACTAGTTCAATCACATTAGTGATGTGCACAAGGCCCTGGACCACGTCCCTGATGGTGTGTGCAGCCTCCACTTGTGCCGCCACAGCGCGACGGGCGATGAGTGCTGTGGAGTTCGCCATCCTGTTGGAGGACCTGCAGTAGCTTGCAAACATTGTCCTGAAGCGGTGTTCATGTCTGCGCCAGCTAACCCTTTCATGGCGCAGCTCCTGGCAGAGGTCACGCACTGCACTAGTAAGGTCCCTAGTGTCCTCAGAAGCCTGCACCTGTCCCTCACGCAGCTGTGTGATGTTGCTATTCAGTGTGTCAAGTTGCCGATGCAGGCCCATCATGTGTCTATTGTGGACTCTCAGGTTCCGGTCCAAACTCAGTATCTGCTTGTTTTGCAGGCACTGTTGCTGCAACATAGCAGCCGCAAGGCCCCCGAACAAGGATGGACCCTCACCTACCTCATGCGGTTGCTGCTGGGACACTGTGGCACTCCTGCATTTTGCTGCCTGACCCCTGTCGTCCAGTAACTGGGTGCGCCTGTCTGGTGCAGACGGTGTGCTTGGCCCCTCCTGCTGCACATCCGAGTCGCCACTGAGGTCTGGCAGTGGTAGTGGCCTAGGCCTGCGGCGCACAGTGGAGATGTGGAGGGACCCACTGGTGTTGGTGTCAGAGGGCTGCTGGGTGTCCGTCTCCCCTACACGTGGACTGTGTGTGGCTGCTGGGCCAGGCCCACCTGCAACAACAATATGCAGCATGTCAGTTCTGTATGTTACATTATCTGTCTGAAAATGGCAATAAAGGTACAGGTACTGCTCTACATGGTGTTGTGTGTGTTGTGTTACCTTGGGTGTCACTATGCTTCATTACATTGTCATGCTACTGTCTGTACTAGTTTGTGGACTGCAACCCCCATAATGCATTGTTGTGTTGCTTCTAAGATATGAACTGGACTACTGCACACACTACTTCAAATTACATGCTAATTCCTAAGGGGCTTTTGTGCATGCACATATTGGGTTCACACAACAACGTTGCACTTACCTTGGCTGATACTCGGTTGACCGGAGGTGTCGATATCTGTGACCCCTGTCACAGCTTCAGGGAGGAGTGTGGATTCCACCAGGTCCTTCAGTGGTGTGGAAGGTGGTTTGGTTGGTGGTCCGCCACCTGTGCCCCTGGCCTCTGCAAGTCTCCTTGCCACCCTCTCCTTTGCCCGTGAGCGCAGGTCGTACCACCTTTTCTTAATCTCCTTTATGGAGCGCTGTGCCACTCCAATGGCGCAGATTTTTCCCTGGATGTCCAGCCATAGCCTTCTTTTCTCGCTCTCAGGAACCTGGATTGATGATTTCCCAAACAGGCGGTCATGGCTCCTCACTACCTCTTCAGTCAGTACCTCCAGCTCCTGTTCACTGAACTTGAGTCCTGTGATGTTCCTTGGGTCTCCATTCTGGCTCAGGTGTTGCTGCTCCTGCTGAGTGCTGCTCTATGTGGCTGGGCGGCACTCTCTCAGGATGCTGGTTTGGGTGTGGCACCTGAAACTGCCTGGGATGACTCATTTCCTGCTGGTGATGTCATCAGGCTCCTCCAGGTGTGCATTCTCGAACTTTCTCGCATTTTGCGATTTTTTACCGAATCGCCAAAAAATCGCAAATTGCGAGAAAGCAAATAGCGATTCGGTAAATGGGCCTCGCAAACCACAAATAGCGATTTTTAAGAAATCGCTAATTCCGAATCGCACTTTTGTTACATAGCCAATTGTGACTCGGAAATAGCGATTTCTTAAAAATCGCTATTTGCGATTCGCAGACCCCAGTTTTCATACATATGGCCCAATATCCCACAACCAGATGGGCTTAGCCACAATTTACATATACATGTCAAATCAAGAAGCACTTCAAGCCAAAAGGTGAGATTCTTTTCATAGCGTATAAGTATGGTAGTAGTGAGAAAATGTTCTTGCATGCATAGTGGGTTTGCTGAGACACGCTTTGAATAATCAGTTCTTGTACTAAAACAGAATTCTGCATCTGTCCCTAGCAACAACTCATCCTCATGACTACCAGCACAACTCTCCCTATCACTCCCACAATACCCAGCAAGTTTCCATCACTCCTACAAGAAAATCTTCAGTTGAGTACAGGGCCAACTAAAGAACAAGGAGATAAGAGGTGAATCCCTATCGTCCCTGCGACCCAAAAGGAAGGGCTCTTCTTCTCAGATAGGAGCTTTCCATTGATCCTGACTGTTAGAAATGGGGTCTTTGCTTGACAGTCAGGTCACCCCCTGTTCAAGCAAGGACCCTCACTCTAGTCAGGGTAATAGAGAATCACCCTCAGCTAAACCCTGCTTACCCCCTTGGTAGCTTGGCAGAGCAGTAGGCTTAACTGCAGAGTGCTAGGTGTGAAGTATTTGTACCAACACACACAGGGGGTCATGGACCGCCAGGGCAGGGGACGGAGGAAGCACCGCCAACAGGCTGGCGGTGCTTCAGGGGCCATTCTGACCGCGGCGGTAAAGCCGCCGTCAGAAAAGGGAAACTGGCGGTTTCCCGCCGGTTTTCCCCTGCCCCAGGGAATCCTCCACGGCGGCGCTGCAAGCAGCGCCGCCATGGGGATTCCGACCCCCTTCCCGCCATCCTGTTTCTGGCGGTTTTCACCGCCAGAAACAGGATGGCGGGAACGGGTGTCGTGGGGCCCCTGGGGGCCCCTGCAGTGCCCATGCCACTGGCCTGGGCACTGCAGGGGCCCCCTAACAGGGCCCCATTAAGATTTTCAGTGTCTGCAAAGCAGACACTGAAAATCGCGACGGGTGCAACTGCACCCGTCGCACACCAGCAACTCCGCCGGCTCCATTCGGAGCCGGCTTCATCGTTGCTGGGGCTTTCCCGCTGGGCGGGCGGCCTTTTGGCAGTCGCCCGCCAGTCCAGCGGGAAAGTCAAAATGACCACTGCGGTCTTTTGACCGCGGTACGGTCTTTTGGCGGTCACCACCTGACCCCCACAGTAACTTAATGACAAAATGACACCACACAGGTTTAGAAAAATAGGACATATTTATCTAAACAAAACAAGACCAAAACGACAAAAATCCACAATACACAAGTCAATTTAGGATTTTTTAAATATTAAATTCAAAAATAGAGCTTAGAAACACAAAATGCTTCGATGAGGTGTTACCACGGCATAAATCCAACGGCAACGGCGCCGGCCACGGAGTCACGCAGACCCCCAGGTACAGCACCTTGGTGAAGAATGAAAACAAGCTGAAGCGCGAAGTTGGGGATCACGGTGTTTGTGCGAAATGTTGAATCCGCGCACTTCAAGCGACGTCGGTCACGACGTGGTGCGGCGACTTCCATGGAGTCGCAGACTTCGGCGGGGCTGCAACGGTGTCGGGCCTGCAAAAGTCGTAGCGTTCCAGTGAAGATCACAGAGTTGCTTGCAGGCGGCGTCACCGGATTCAGCAGCATTGTCGGTCCAGAGTCGTCCAAAGTCGATTTCCTTGAATTTTCACCAGCTTTTCCTTTCAAGGGCCCAGGGACTGGGTAGGGCACCACTTGTCAGGGCAGGAGTCTCAGCAGAGAGTCTAGGTTCTGGTAAGGGAGAAGTCTTTGCTGTCCCTGAGACTTCAAACAACAGGAGGCAAGCTCTAAATCACGCCTTGGAGATTTCTTCTCAAGATGGAAGGCACACAAAGTCCAGTCTTTGTCCTCTTACTCTGGCAGAAGCAGCAACGGCAGGATAGCTCAACAAAGCACAGTCACAGGCAGGGCAGCTCTTCTTCCTCAGCTCTTCAGCTCTTCTGCAGGCAGAGGTTCCTCTTGTTTCCAGAAGTGTTCCAAAGTCTGTGGTTTTGGGTGCCCTCCTTATACTCAATTTCTCCTTTGAAGTAGACCTACTTCAAAGTAAAGTCTCTTTCGAATGTGAAATCCTGCCTTGCCCAGGCCAGGCCCCAGGCACTCACCAGGAGGTTGGAGACTGCATTTTGTGAAGACAGGCACAGCCCTTTCAGGTGTAAGTGACCACTCCTCCCCTTCCTCCTAGCACAGATGGCTCATCAGGATATGCAGGCTACACCCCAGCTCCCTTTGTGTCACTGTCTAGTGTGAGGTGCAACTAGCCCAACTGCCAAACTGACCCAGACAGGGAATCTACAAACAGGCAAAATCAACTTTACCAAAAGATGTATTTTTAAATTGTGAGCTCAGAGACCCCAAACTCCAAGTCCATCCGCTCCCAAAGGGAATCTACACTTTACTCAGATTTAAAGGTAGCCCCCATGTTTTCCTATGATAGAGACAGGCCTTGCAACAGTGAAAAACGAATTTAGCAATATTTCACTGTCAGGACATATAAAACACATTACTATATGGCCTACCTTAACCATACACTGCACCCTGCCCTTGGGGCTACCTAGGGCCTACCTTAGGGGTATCTTATATGTAAGAAAAGGGAAGGTTTAGGCCTGGCAAGTGGGTGCACTTGCCAAGTCGAATTTACAATTAAAACTGCACACACAGACACTGCAGTGGGAGGTCTGAGACATGATTACAGAGCTACTTATGTGGGTGGCACAACCCATGCAGCAGGCCCACTAGTAGCATTTGATTTACAGGCCCTGGCACTTCTAGTGCACTTTACCAGGAACATACTAGTAAATCAAATATGCCAATCATGGATAAACCAATTACATACGCATTTTGTAAAGGAACACTTGCACTTTAGCACTGGTTAGCAGTGGTAAACTGCCCAGAGTAACAAAAACAATAAAATCAGAGTCCAGCACACATCAACAACCTGGGGAACAGAGGCAAAAAGTTAAGGAAGACGACGCCAAGGATTAAAAGTCTAACACTGACAAATAGATTTGTCTCCATCAACAACATAAAGTTGCATCATGTGGCTGATCCTGCACAGTAGACCCAGAGGTACCCTGGGTAGTTCCCGGTCCCCTCTCACTAACCAAGAGGACAAACCTTTTCAAAGAAGAAACAATACTTCTGAATACACAAGCATGTACAACACTGCTACAAATGCATCCTTGAGCATGGGGAGGGCAGAGAATGAACTTCTGCTGATTCCTGTTACCACTTCATCAACAAGAACTGCCCAAGATGTGGTTGTCCTTTACTGCAATGGAACACAGACTTACAACATCGTCTACTATAAGCCTCCACGTGAAGTGGATCGATCCACCAGTAATGCTCCGACTCTTGTGTTCGCAGAGACTGCTTTTGGTTATTTAATCGGCCCAGATGACTTTTCTTCAACTTCATCTGCACATGCAATTGAAACTGTTTCAAATACACATAAGCTGTACATATGGCTTCAGAATAACTATTTGGTCTATCCATGGCATTATCTGTGGATATTTCTGACATTGCTTGCCTTTCTGTTATGGATTAGTTTTGTGACTGATATCTTTCTCTTGATAAATGGTCATTATCTTCCTGAACGCTCTTCTGTGGAGCGAGTGGTTAAAGTTTTAACACTTGGGGCCAGATGTAGCAAAGTATTTGCACGTCGCAAACAGCGAAAATCGCCGTTTGCGAGGTGCAAATGCCTCTTTGCTATGCAGAAATGCATATTGCGAGTCGGTACCGACTCGCAATATGCATTTCCGACTCGCAAATAGGAAGGGGTGTTCACTTCCTATTTGCGATTCTGAGTGGTATGGAATACCATTTGCGACCGCGTACGCGGTCGCAAATGGCATCGCAGTTACCATCCACTTCAAGTGGATGGTAACCCACTCGCAAATTTTAAGGGGTCCCCATGGGACCCCTTCCAGTTTGTGACTGGTCCCACAAATATTTTTTCAGGGCAGGGAGTGGTCCAAGGGAACACTCCCTGCCCTGAAAAAATACCGAAACTAAAGGTTTCGGTTTTTTTTTTAAGTGCAGCTCGTTTTCCTGTAAGGAAAACGGGCTACACTTAAAAAAAAAAAAACTGCTTTATTTAAAAGCAGTCACGAACATGGAGGTCTGCTGACGACAGCAGGCCTCCATGTTTGCGAGTGCCTATACTCGCTATGGGGCCGCAATTTGTGACCCACCTCATGAATATTGATGAGGTGGGTCATTGCGACCCCATAGCGAGTTGCAGTCGGTGTCTGAGACACCGTACTGCATACCAATTTGCGAGGTGCAAAGTGCGAGTCGCATGGACTCGCACTTTGCACCTCGCAAATTTTAAATTTGCTACATCTGGCCCCATATCTTTTCTGACGAGACATGTCCCTTGTGAGCATGTCAGCAGTACCAATTCCTGATGGGATTGCTTGGGATAAAGTTCCATTTGATATTTTCGGGCCTACTGAGGTTATTCAAATTCCACATGTATTCAAAATTTCAGTGACTGATGTAATTATACCTGATGTTGTTTCTGATGAGTAGGATATTAAAACAGTTGATTCTATGCTTGCTGAGCTGCAAGATTACACTGTATTTGAAAGTGGAGATGTGTATATGAGCACAGCAAATTATGGGGAAATGTTCTGTTATAATCATTGGGGACATTACTTTCTGCACCGAGCAACTATACATATGTCAGTATTTAATTACACATAGTGGGAGCATTGTTCAACTCCTCCAGGGGGGAGCTCCATAGCATATGTAGACACATTTGCATACTTTTCTGGGCATCACACTCCAATTACAGAGTCAAATTATTTGCAAATTATCACCTTCCAAAATAAGGAAAATTCTACTGACGACACCAAATTAATCTATTCAGATTCCTTTGATTCCCGACTTGGTGTTGAAGTTTATGAATACTGGAATAGCACTATTGATATGAAAAGTGCATGGGGAACACAAGAATGACAAATTCAGGATAGGGAAGCTTTGTTTGGAGCATGCCTTATTCTTGTCCAAATGATATTTTTCAGTGACATGGTTCAACAAATATCCTGTCTAGGGTTAGAGAAAATAAACAAAATGAATGCGCCCAGTATCCCCACACCAGCCAAATTTACCAATTGGCAATCATTCCTACATGTAACCAAGAAATAACTAAATGCGTGTGTTCAGAATGGTAACTATAATTCCACACTTTAATGTCCTGGTGGGTGGTCATTGTGGCCAATAGACACGATGGGTGTCAGACACGTTTTGTTAATTCCTCAGGGGGTTTTAAGATTAACCGGCCACTCGGGTATAGTTACCACATAATCCGTGCCAACAATGGTTACACACTAACACCTTATCAGCAGTTAAGGAACATCTTAGTCGCCTATCGGCGGAAGTAGACTTGCAGGATTTCTTGCTAGGTCCAGGAAAACAGAGCTCTAAATGATTCCTGTCTGCCACATACAATGAGATTTGGAAGCTTTCTCAAATGGCGGCAGATGCATGTTTATGGCAGGTAGATAAGGAAAATATGGAAAAGGCTTAAGCAGTTGTTGATAATGGCATGAATACTCTGTCCAACAGAATATACACTCTTAATAATATTGTGTCTTCTGCAATTGATATCATTCAGAATGACATGTCCCTTTTACAACTTGGGCAAAGTCAGCAGCACTCCGTCATGCAGTTGGGTTGTATATTACAGATTCCGAAAAATGGCTGCGCCCCTTGGAGGTATATCAACAGTGGTGACATGTTTGCTGTTTTTAATTTATCCAGGGAACAACATGGCTAAAAAGGAAGCAAGTTACACCATGCTTTACACAAAAAAGTTAGAAAAGCTGCCTTTCACTGTACCAGAGACACCATCAACAGTATGGCTCGTACATGGGTTATAAATCTGCCAATTTCCACCTTTCGTTTCACAAAAAATGTGAAACATTTTGCTGTGGGCCGATACGAGTGGCTAGGAGATAGCTACATAAAAGAAGAGTGAGAGTTGCCTTTCTAGTTCAAATGTCCGAATGGCAAAACAGAGGTCTTTCTGAGCAGAAGCGAATGTGAGACTACTATTAGTCATTGAATGATCTGCAAAAAGGTGTCACTTCACGGTTTCTGCAATGCGGGGTTGCAAACTTTGTAATGCTTTCTGAAGGATACTCCCGTCCCTTTGATTCATCCAGCATTTCATATACTTTTGAGTGGAAGTTAAGTGGTTCTGGTTCATCAGAACTGCTGAAGAACAAAACCAGGGATTGCCTATGCAGTTTCAGCCTCTCAAATTGTAACTTGCTGTGGACATGTTTTATTACCCCCCACAGAAGAGATAAGAGTAGCAGAAATGTGGCCTCACAATGATACTACTAATGTAAATTATGACAAGCTAAGCAGGCTAAAAGCTACTGTTCTAAAAACAAGTGTTGTTGATATCGGCCTGAGAGACGTATGCTCGTCAGATAGCGAGATCATCAGCCGAGATACAATCCTTCTTAAATACCAACTTCCCGAACCACTTTGAAGAGCTGTTCTTTTGAATGTTCAACACCTTGAGCACTGCCGGGACTGTACAAGGCTGTTGGGTCTGGATTCATTTCCATCTTCCAGATTGACTTCAGAGTCATTCCATCAGCTGTCCATTCACTCTTTTAAAGTGTGTTTGGCAGCTTTCCTGTGACTTTGGCGCTGATTGGCACAATACTGCTGCTGCTATTTCTAATGCGCAATGGTTGTGGTTGTGTTTTCTCAGCTAAGTGGAGTAATGGAGCAACTACCACCAGCTGTGTTGTGATCACATGGTACAATTTTGTATGCTCTGTTGCTGGAAGAATAGGAGCATGATTGGTCATTGTCATTCCGGCCAGTCCTGTGGTGCCTGCAACCTGTCTTTCTTTGCATCTGGTGCCTTATTGAGTGTCTACCATTGGAGTGTCTGTCTTGCTGTTCAGTCAGTGCCTCCTGTGGACAAGGAACTACTGATGTTCCCGATGAGGGTTCATTCACAGTTGTGCTCCGTGAGATTGATTCACCAACCACTTATGAGTCAACGCCTGTGAACTATTTGGCTCCATCAGGCAATACGGACAGTGCTACCTTTGCGGGTGATCCTGTACTTGAGACTTCTGCGCACTTCTGCTCCATGGATCCGTCTGCCAATCTAGTGATTGATCTGATGATGTGGAGTCCTTCCTGGACACACTTCCATTCGATGACTTCAGAGACATTCTTCAAGACCATGATAACTGTTGAATGATTCGACCACTGGCCTTATTCAAAGTTTAATATTTAATACCAAATTGCCTTATTAATTCAGCTCACATTTGGCCTGCTGTGCTTGTCATGGTTTACATTTTATCTCTTTGAATGTTTTCAGCCAAGCTTTTAATTAGATTTTAGACTGTTTTTAGCTCAGAGCATTTTAGCTTGGACTTTTGCACCCTCACTAGCAAGTTAGCATCCTTGTTTCAGTAATGGGAAGGGTGTGGTTAATCCAAATTAGTTTTTACTGGGACTCAGAGTTTAGCTTAGACTTTGGTTTGCAGTCCTGTGCCCTCATCACCTAGTGAATTTTAACCTACTTAGCTTGCTCTGTTTTAGCCCATTCATTTTATTATTTCTTTTAAGATGGCTGCCATTGCTTATAGTTATATAAATGTTTTGATTTGCATTATCAGTGCCACTCTGTGAATGCATCATTATCAGTGTCATGATCAGTGATGTATGTAGATATTGACATCATGTCCCTTTCTCACTTACGTGTGATAGGAACAAAATGTACACTTGTTGGGAATTGTTTATATAAGTGCCACCACAAGTCTGCTTCCTTATGAGTTGTTTGGGAATATACCTGTGTCAAGGGTCCTACATGATCTGCATAAATACATCTCACACGGACAAGGTCATTAGAGGGATTCCTTCCAGATGCCATCTACACAGCATGTCATCTTGCTGCAGAACTCAGCCTTTGTGCCACCACAGAGTCTTACCTGGAGACCTCATTCCAAGGTAACAAAGTTTGGAGGGCGCTTCTCATGGACATCATACTGGCAGATTAGGTTTATCTAACTTAGCTCTCATTAGGGTAGAGATTAGAATCTCTTTGCTAGGGATATAATTTATCATGTTTCTTATAAGATGGTGGGGTTTTTGCATTCACAACTCTCATTTTCACAATTATGCTGCTTCTACTGTTCATTATCCTAATCATTGCAGCTCATGCAGTTTACCGTAGATTGCAGTCTTTTCAAGAAATATATTGAAAACTTTCCTGCATCTCCTTCATTGCCTGTGTGTGATTGAGACTTGTTGCTAATGACAGAAAAGGATAACTTAAATTCCACCATGACTTCCCTGAGAGGTCTTATCTAGAGTCCATGTGTAAGGCTGCCAGAAATTACCTTTTACTATTTGGGTTTTTGGTGAGGTACTGCTTGTGAGCCGGGAGGGTTGGGCCAACAGTTGCAACTTGTTGTAGGAGTGACTCAGTCACCTACAAGCAAAAGTGTTTTGTCCCCAAAACCAGCAGTCTTGTCTAGGAGCAAGCATCCAACTACGACAGGAAGTTGTTCCGAGTGTACTAGACCTGTTCCTTGGTGTGTGGTGGCACTGAGGCAATATGTGTGCCATCAATTGCTCGAACCACATGTGATATGCCACCTAAAGCATAAAAATCTCACTTCACATTTGCAAAATCCTCATTTTGTGGAAACTAGATGAAGCTGTTGATGCGTCTCATCATTGAAGAAAGGACGTCTTGTATCACATCACTGAAAATTGTTTTTGACATGCCTTCAGTTACTGCCACAGTGTATTGGGAGGATCCTGTGGCCACAAAAAAAGTACTACCATGATTTTCACTGTTGGTGTTATTGATGTGGGATCCCTACTGTGAGGCAGAAGTTCTGGCTCCAGCTGATGATATAAATCAAGAATAGTTTGCCTATTCAATCTGATTTTTTTTATTATACCCTTTCTTCTATGGTGGCAAGGTCTGGAAATGGATTAAACACTTGAGGCTGTCATCTTCTACCTCTCCCTGGGTTCATTTGTCTACATTTAAGAAAAAAAGAAATATTACCTTAAATGGGCAAACAACACTGTGTCGGGCCGATCTTTGGAGATACAGCCCAGCAATACCCTGGGGGTATTTCCGGATCAGGAACGGGTGATCCGGAAGATAACTTCCCGACAAGCAATGAGGATGTGCCTTCCGATGGAGTAGTGGTTTTTAAACCCACTGCAACTTCGACCGGGGGTCAGACGGATTTTCCTGATACCGCGGACCACGAGACGTCGACGACCGCAATGGAGCAGCAGAGAGAAGACAATGCTGAAGCCCAGACGGCAGAGGAGGCAATAGCAAGAGGATTTTCCCGTCACCCAGTGGGATGAACAGGAGGCAGAGAAGCGCACAGACCGGCACCGCTCTGGGAAGAGAGTGGTCTAGTCAGGTACGATCTGACAATAAAAAGGGGGGGGAAGGGGAGCCTTAGGAGCGGGATCGGTGGGAAGGGGAGGGGATTAGCTGAATAAGGGAACATTTCAATTCTTTCATCAATATTTTTGTGTTGCTGAGTATTTTCGCTGGTGATTCAGTTTACGACCAGGTTTTTCTTTTTGTTATGATACTTACTGGACCAGGGCTACCATGGGTGGACACGATAAGAACGAGTGGATTACTTGTGTGGGAGCAAAGATACCAAGAGAGAGAGAAAGAGAGAAATAAAACCAAGCTAGTAATAAAAGAGAAGAAAGGGGACAAGAAGAGAAAAGAAAGCCTAGCAAGAGACATAAGAAATTAACAAGATAGGAAGGAAAAAAACAAAATAAAATGAGAGAAGAAAAGAAAAGGAAATAAACTAAAAGAGAGGAGAGCCAGACAGAACAGGAAAGAAGGGAGAGAAAGAGAAAAAAATGCCATTGTACTACTTACCTACCAACCAACTTTCTTGTATTTTTATCTTTCCATGTTCCTCCTGAGTCACTATCTGGGTAAAGCAGAATACAGAGAGAGAGTGAAGACCGCGTGGGAATGAAGAGAAGAAGAGAATAAACAATAGAGAGCAAGGAATAGAATCACAGAACTGTACTATCCTCTTAAAAACTCAATAAACCACAAACCTTATAATATCAATTGTGAGCCTCCATTAATGTCACCTTGTTACAAACACTTTGATAATCAACACCTATCTCATGTCTTTGTAAAATTCCATAAGTTTTTTTGACATATATGTACACATAGGCCCTCATTCTGACCTTGGCGGGCGGCGGAGGCCGCCCGCCAAAGTCCCGCCGTCAGGTTACCGTTCCGCGGTCGAAAGACCGCGGCGGTAATTCTGACTTTCCCGCTGGGCTGGCGGGCGGTCTCCTTCAGACCGCCAGCCAGCCCAGCGGGAAAGAGGCTTCCACGATGAAGCCGGCTCGGAATCGAGCCGGCGGAGTGGAAGCTGTGCGACGGGTGCAGTTGCACCCGTCGCGTATTTCACTGTCTGCGCAGCAGACAGTGAAATACATGTAGGGGCCCTCTTACGGGGGCCCCTGCAATGCACATGCCAGTGGCATGGGCACTGCAGGGGCCCCCAGGGGCCCCGCGACCCCCCCTACCGCCATCCGGATCTCGGCGGTCCGACCGCCGGGATCTGGATGGCGGTAGGGGGGGTCGGAATCCCCGCGGCGGTGCAGCAAGCTGCGCCGCCGCGGAGGATTCAATGGGGCCGCGGTACACTGGCGGGACCCCGCCAGTGGTGCCGGTCCGACCGCGGCTTTACCGCCGCGGTCGGAATCCCCATTGGAGCACCGCCGGCTTGTCGGCGGTGCTCCCGCGGTCCTCCGCCCTGGCGGTCAAAGACCGCCAGGGTCAGAATGAGGGCCATAATTTTTATTGATGTTGTAACTTAGATGAACAATTTTTTACATGTCTGGTATTTTCTACCAATAAATGTAAATAGTACATTTGAAATTTACACATTATTTTTTTTAATTCCATCAAATGAAGTAGAAAGTAAACCGTATCAGTATTGCATTTAAATACAGCGGCACATTACATTCTACTTTTAAAATTTTATAAAAAAATAGTTATGTGTGCATCTTGTATATATAAACAAACTAGCCACCTTTTTGAGTAGTGGCGACACACTTAACATTTAAAAATACATTGTTCACATTCTAAAATGGCTGCTGCCTGACTTTGCCATCAGGCCATTTGGAATTTGACGGCGGAAGTTGACTGCGTAGTATGTGTGTGACAGCAACGTACAAAAGTCAATGGATTTGTCCGTCTCCGTTAACGATCGCGTATATCATGTACATGTATGTGGCATTAGGAAAACACTACAACCAACAACACCTCTTTTACTTTTGCTGCTGTTACCGACCTCTGTGAGCCACAATGTTGGGCAAAACAGGTGACAGGGACCTTAACTTCTCAGCTGAGGAGTTGGAATTGCTGATCATGGAGGTCCTGTCCCTGTACAACCAGCTGCGTGGGAACTCAGAGGAACAGATACGTGTTTGAATGGAAAATGTATTCCTAACTAACTTGTGCTTTTATAACACAGGCTAAATTGTCCCTTTTAGTTCCTGAATAAATTGTTGTGACTGGAGTGAAGCCAACTCAATAATTTGGCTGGGAACAAAATGATGTTTAACAATGTATTTAAATGTCTGTAATTTGAAATTAAAAAGTTATCAGAATGAATAGGGTTACTTTTCATTTAAATACACTCACAATTCAAAATTTTCCTTTTACAAACTGCATGGCCCTTACTTCCAGTGGGCAGTTGACACTGTACCATGGGAGTAAGTGAAAAATATAGCCAGATGTTGAAATTAGAGAAATGTAAAGTGCAAGAAAAAATGTTCAAGTTATAGACTTATCCGAATATTTTTTTCACCTTAAATGAATCCAATTTCCTGAAAAAGTACGTATTTATTATTCATGTAATGGTGCCACATATGGGAAAAGGTATATTGTGCTGCAAGTACATGTGACATGCACTCTCAGTCACCCATACAACTATGTCCCATTCTGAAATACACACTTGTAACCAAAAACTGTGCTCTCAGTGACAGACATAACAGCCCTTCCATACTGCCCTTAGTCATAGTATGTGATTCTAACTATAGTATCTGGCTCTAAAAACATTAGATATTAAGCCAATGAAACTTGGTGTGGCGCTGTGTGCTAGTCAATGTAGTCTTCAGTGGCTCACAATGATTTGTACTAATTAGAAGTAGCTCTCACTACTGAAAATGTTTCAGATTCCTGACTTAGATGATGGTTGTTTCCTGGATGTGTAAAATGAGGACATTAAAAGTGATAGGGGTACTCAACAGGTCACTAAAAATTCGTATTTTCTAGGGCATAATACATTTTAGAAACTTTTTGAAAATAAGCTGTACTAACCGTTTGGAAATGCTTGTGATAGATTTTACAAAATTATGTTACAGAAATACAGACAAATAAAAACTCCAAAAAGATTTTTTCTTATTTTTCTGTATCCATACAGGTCAACGCCCTTCAGAAAAAGGCGATATGGAAGGCCATCGCCAAGAAGGTGCTGACGTTGGGGGTCTACAAGTGGCACAGCATCCATGCCGCAATAGGTGGGGGGACCTAGGACACTGAACCCGAAAGTCATCTGAAACCCAGTTCGACCACTCCCTCCCCTAATGGCCTACATACTTGCGGTGTCCTATCCGGACCTCGATGGGCAGTTGAGAGCCCAACGGCAGCATCAAGAGAATATGTCATTTTTTTAGTTCTTATTGTTAATTAACTATTTTTTGTTACAGCAATAATTTATGGCATCAACATTAAGACATCCAACGCACAAGAAGAGTTCTGGAAGGTGTAAGTTTTGCGGTGTATGATGATGTGTTTTGTGTACTGATTCGTGTTAATGTTCGCCACTAGATTCCTTGTCACCACCAAAGGACTGCTTAGAGCAGACACATACTTGCCTAAGAAAAAAGAGAAACCTGGATTTTGTCTATGCTCTGAGGGATAGTTGTACCAACAGGCCCAGATGACGATTCTGACAGGTGTGTGGCTCCATCACAATTGTGAGGAGGTTATGTCTGCCCTATTACAGGTGACATAGCATTCATTACACGTATGGTACAGTGGTTGTACATTGGTGAGTTGGTAATGACCAAACAATACTGAGCATCTGATCCAAAATGAATAGGAAACTGAGAACAATGGCAACATTTCTTAGCAAAAATATTTCATAAATATGTTTTCACTGCAAAATTCAAGTCAGTTCATGTTACCAGTTGCAGATTGGTATGAAGCCTTACTCCTTCACAAATGTGCATACAAGCCATTCTGTTTCAACAAACATGAATTTATTAGACAAACATTGTTAATTGAAACATACAGGAATGTGTACACATTGTGCCGGGCCTGCAAACTCAGATATGCCCCATAAAAAACTTCTGAGTTGATCATTAGTCTGTGCAGGGACCAATGCTTGTTAGAGACCAATGCTTATTTGGTAACACGTGTTGCACAAGCCTCCAGCATCCCTATGACTCAGACTGGGTGTGCCTGGATGCAGCAGGTATTTAAACCACACCCAGCCTGAGTGAATTGCTTGCTGTAAAGGTCACCGGCTGCAGAGAAGGAATCTCCGCTCCTCCTATTTTGATCTTCACATTCTGTTCTGTCTAGCATCTTGGAGGCCACTTCTGAAAGAAGAAGAGACCAAGGGAATTAACCCTTAAAAATGCAGCAATGCGCTGCACGTGATTTTAGAACCTTTATTGCTAAAACTTGATACTTGCTGCCTTGAAATTTGAGAAGCGAATGTTCCAGGATGTGATGCACTTACAAGTAATTAGGATGTTCACCACTTGTCATACTATAACGCTTATTCTAGTTGCTTGCATTATACCACAGAAAGGAGTTTCTATTGAACAATTATTATGAAAACGATATACTACGAATACATTTATTGTCGGTGAGTTTAATGTGGCATTACTATTTTTATTAGAGATACGATGTACTGTGAATATGGTTATATGGTTATTATTGCTGAGTTCAAAGTGGTATTTGCATTATTTCAAATGGTTTCTGGTGATGCAGAGCATTCTGTGTTTGGCACTTAAACGAAGTCGAAGCTTGTCTTTGCCATGCTCAACATTACGCTGTGATGCAACAGTGATAAGCCGGTTGTTCATGAGGTTGAATTGATTAACCCTATGTTTCCATAGTAATACAATGTGAACCATAATCCTTGATATTAACCCTATGTTTTCAGTATGATTTAAAAACTGAATTGCGTTCCTCGCAATACTAGCATAGTACAATGATTAACCCATGAATATCTGGAGAATCTAATTCCCTGAGAGTTTGTTCTTAATATTGTTGCCTATGTAAATGTCTATGAGTCAGGTGAGTCAGTATCTTGGAAAATCTCATCAAGGTGAAACATGCAAGATGCCCACTGAACGCCAAGGTACATCTAGGTAGGCTAAATTGAGGTGGCAAGGGACTAATCTGGGATCACAGTGGGAGTAGTTACAAGCAGTATGGGAGGTTCAGGGCTCTAATTTTATTATGGGTAATCCACATTGTTTCAGAAAATTCCTAGAGAGAGGGAGAGCCATCAAAAGCGGGAAAGGGGACCCCAACAGGTACATCTAGCTTGCACATCATAGTTTAACAGTAGATTATAAATGGGTTATAAGATATTAGTTATTTGATTGATGTGTAATTTATCATGGGAAAGACCGGCTCTTTAAGAATCATCAGTAGGCGTCTGGAACCAGCCCTGGGACTCCAGTGTCTCTCTCCTTTTCATCCATCCCCTTTTCCTCAGGACATTGCGGTGCTGATCATGTGTATTTAAGTGGGAGGCATGCAACATTTTGGTGGAATTGGGAACAAGCAGCTTGGCCAACATTGTGGCTCCGTGGGATGAACAGGTTAGTGCTTGACACATTGATGACAGAGTTACACATACCCCAAACAACATTTTGTGTCCTTTGTTATGGCCAGATGGTAAAACAATGTTGAAACAAAGGAGTTACTGAAGGGGACTTTTACAGATGGACAATGTACATGGTACAAAGGTTATTTTTGAGAGTTCACTATTCAAAACTATCAATCTGTACAATTCAGAGGTGTTAAAAAATTCATTGAGAAATTTGAAGTGTTTAGGAGAAATGATGTAAAATGAAATGGGACTAATGATGGTAGTTTAAAAAATTATGAGCAACTAGGTCCATAGAATGTTCCCTACATGCATGGGGTAATGGTAAAGTATCCCTAAGTGTTATAGCCTTGAAGAAGTTGAAAATTTAGATTTGCACATAAAAATGTTGCATGTGCCCTTTCAGCATCTTCAGGAGCAGGCAAAGGAGACACTGGCCAGGAAGGTGGGGAAGCAGCTGGCCACTGTGTGTTGGGTAGAGACTCATCAGACACCGACAGACACAGTGGCATGAAGGGCGAGGGGACTTGTACGGAGGCTACCACCTCTTCATCATCTTCAGTGGCCCCCACAATTGACTAGTCCCTAGTGGTGGTGGATCCAACAGGACCCATTCCATCTGCATCTTTGTCCCCAGCCCAGATTCCCATCTCCACATTCCCTCTTGCCCCCCAGTTGACCAGAAGAGGCTACTGACCTCTTACGCAGAATCTCTGTAAACCGAACAGCAATTGGGAATGGCATCCCAAGGCTTAGCTCCAAAATGCAACAGATGGTTGCATTCCTGGATGCCATCCATCGTTGAATGTCTGGCATGCAGAGACTGCTAGCTAAAATAGCCTGTGCACTGACTGTAGCCCCCCAAGTGGCTCAACTTCGTGCCACTACTCAGGTCCCTTCCTCATCCCTAATTCCAACTCCCAGCCAAATCCCAACACACTTACTTCCTTGAACGCACCCACTCCAACAGACAATATCAGCAAAAACACACATAAACACAAACACACCAAAAACACAAACATACACCCATTAAAAAGGCACACATTACTGACACTGCACCCACAGGCACCACAACCACTACCACACTCACCACCACCACCACCACAAGCACTACTACCACACCCACACCCACCACATCCGCCACCACAACACCTACCACCAACTGACACATGTACTACAACCACCACTATACCCACAAGCACCACAACATCCACCTCAACATCACACTTATCCAAATACACAGTCTGTCATGACCACACAAACTTGCCAAATCAAATCAAAGAAATGCTTGAGAAAGCAAAGAGATATACTCAGTGGAGACAGCAAAGCCCAAACTGGAAGAAGGTTTGCAGAGTAATCTTGCGCTTATTTCAAAGGAAGAATCAAGAAGAGAAGATTCAAGATGGCCGTCGTGAGTCCTGAAGGTTAGTTACAGTTCTAGTCTTGCAATCGGTTGGTTGCTAGGTTACAAGCTCACCAGCTGGAAGCTTTGCACTTCAACTGAGGTCTGACAGGAATCAGCTGTGTGGAGAGAGAGCGCGCTTCAGAGCAGAAACTCCTGTGAGGTAAAATTACCCTTGAAGATTATTTTACAGAAAACGTGATAAATATGGTCAAGGTTTATCCGAGGAGTTTGATAGTAGACAGTTCCAGTGGAGGTTTGGCAAGGCTATAGAGTTTAATGTATGAATAAACCTTATGTTTACAAGGTTCCTGTTTAAGATACCAAAGTCAAAAGAAAAACAAACTTTAACAAGCAAGTATTTACAAATACCAAGGTTAAAAACGAAGGCTGAGTTTAACAGAGAAATTAATGTTAACAAGTAAGCATTTACAAATGCAACGGTAATAAACCAAAGTAGAGTTTAAAAGAGAAACTAACTTTAATAAACAAGCATTTCCAAATACAAGTTATCGACAGATGTCGAAGTAAGAAAGGAGAAACTAACTTTAATAAACAAGCATTTACAAATACAAGTTATCAACAGATGTCGAAGTAAGAAAGAAGAAACAAACTTAAATAAACAAGCATTTACAAATACAAGTATTGACAGAAGTCAAAATAAGACAGGAGAAACAAACATTCACAAGCAAGAATTACCAATGCAATAAACGTATTGAACTCTCTAATGTAAAGTAGAAACCAACTAACATCAGCTGATTTGGAGAACGCATTATCACCAAATATATATATATATATATATATATATATATATATATATATCTACACATGTATATATATATACACATGTATATATATATATATATATATAGCAACATAAAACCAATCTCTAACAAAGGTTGAGAAGTTCTTCCAGAATCAGTAATAAGCATTTTTAAGAAGAGCTTATCATTCATAGAGAGAAGCAAGGCTACAGAGAACTCAGGGTGAGTGAAGAAATAATAGAATTAAAGATAATTAATTGTTAAGAGTAGAAAGTGTAAAATTGATGTTGTATGTCCCTAGTAATTGTGACTGTGAGTCTTGCAGGTGCTGCATCCAATCTTAGACATGAAGAGGCAGACTGAGTACTGACGTTCATCATCTCTGTAGCAGTCTCTCTACAATCCCATTCTCCTTTCCCCTCCGGGGTACTCAGCACGAAGGATTAAAATTTGTTGTGAGTAGCTCGGGTCGGGACTGAGGAGTTATCTTCTGCTTCTGAGGAAATCGAATTGAAGTATCCTGACAGATTGAAGTGCCTTCATCCTAATTTTAGGGAAAAAACAGATTTCCTCCGGAGCAGAATGGCAGAAGGAATTGATATAAAAGCATTAGCCACCATTTTGGAAGGGTTACAGAAACAATTAAATAACACCATAGAAGAAACAGTCCAAATAAAACAGCGAATAAATGAGTTAGGGAACACCGCTAAATCAAATGAATCTGTGTTTTCACAAATCCCTAGCCCTTCACAGTCTGCAGGTATATCCACTCAAGTAATTCATGCGGTTTCCCCTATTATTCCTTTGGCTCAACCCAAGCGCTTCGGTGGGGATCCAAATAAGGTGCAGATTTTTCTGACCCAATGCTCATTGCCTTTTTTATGTAGACCAGTCATTTTTTCCGAAGACCAGTCCAGAGTGGCATTTATATTGTCTTATCTGACAGGTGATGCGGCCGCATGGTCCATGCCAATAATTTCCAGAAATGATCCTGTTTTATATAATTTCCAAAATTTCAAGGAAGAGTTCTTGACAATATTTGATCAGCGAACTGCAGCTCAAGCCACTGACAATGAACTATTGGTAATCAGGCAAGGTAATAAAGATCTAGTAGCCTATCTAGCTCATTTCAATAAACTCATTGTAGAGACTGCCTGGCCGGAGTCAAAAAGAGCCGCCATATTTTATCGTGGACTGAGAGATGAATTTAAAGATGCCTTAGCACAAGTTCCAAATAGACCCACCGAAATTTCGGAGTTAATTGATCTTGTGTTACAGATTGACCACTGGTTAACTGAACGAAGAGCAGAAAAGAGAAGAGAATATCGACCATTTCCCCTGAGAATTGATCGTGTAAGAAATGATCATACGAGAGCCAGAGAAGGGATAACGATAGAAGAACCAATGCAAATTGGTTCCATCCGAGGTCCTTTATCTAAGGAAGAAAAAGAGAAAAGAAGAGTGAACCAGCTATGTTTAGATTGTGATTCATCTGGGCATTTTGTTAAAAAATGTCCCAAGAAACCCAAAGCTTTTCAGTCGGGAAAAGGCCAGCTTCATCAGTAGAGGGTGTTGCCCTGGTGAAAGCAGAACCCAAGACAACTCCTTTACATCAACGAATGGCAAATACGTTACAAACCGCATGTCCACATTTGGTACAAACAGTATCAGTTAAGACCCTTGCGAAGGAAATTCAAGGGATCTCAGTTATGATAGACTCTGGAGCTACGGGCAACTTCTGTGATATCAAATACGCTCGTAAAATGGGTATTCGATTTATCAAGAAATCTACTTTGGAAGTAGTAAGAGCTGTGGATGGAACCAATCTTTCTTCAGGACCCATTTCCCATGAGACTGAACGAATTCAGATGCAAGGTTTTGGTGGGCATCAGGAGCAGATAATCTTTAATTTGATAGATGCTCCACAATTTCAACTCATTTTGGGTCTGCCCTGGCTTACAGAACATACTCCACAAACTGATTGGAGCAAGAGAACGATCAAGATGAATTCCTCTTACTGCAAAGAGAATTGCTTTCATGATGGAGTGGAAGTGTCCACCAAATCCCTAGCGGCCTGTTTATCATCACACTCTTCAATGATCTGTGCACTAAAAACAACAGAAATCCCAAAAGAATAGGACGATTTAGTTGCCTTTTTTGATGAAAAGGAGGCTGAGAAATTGCCGCCACATCGACCCTACGACTGCAAAATTGAACTGGAGACAGGTGCGATATTGCCATGTAGCAGAATATACACATTGACCGAAGCAGAGAACTAACATTTAAAGGAGTATTTGGATCAATATCTTGCTAATGGTTTTATTCATCCTTCTGAATCCCCAGTGTCATCCCCACTATTTTTCATACCAAAGAAGAATGGGGGTCTTCGAACTTGCATTGATTATCGAGCCCTCAATCAGGTTACCATCAAGAATCGACACCCACTGCCTTTAGTGTCAGTTTTATTAGATCAAGTAAAGAATGCTAGAATCTACACCAAATTGGACCTGCGAGGAGCATGTCATTTGATACGAGTGGCTTCAGGGGATGAATGGAAAACCGCTTTTCAGACTTGATACGGATTATTTGAATATCAAGTGATGCCTTATGGGTTATGCAATGCTCCTGCTGCCTTCCAGCATTTCGTTAATTATATATTAAGAGAATTCCTCGCTCTGATTGCTGTGATTTATATAGATGACATTTTAATATTACCGACAATCTACAGGTGCACATTTCCCATGTTCGATCCATCCTCACAAGGTTGCAAGAAAACCATCTCTATGTAAAATTGGAGAAGTGTGCATTTCATGTGGAACGAGTTGAGTTCTTAGGATTCATTTTGTCACCAGAAGGAGTTAGTATGGATCCTACCAAGATGAAGACAGTGCAACATTGGCCTTCTCCTTGCAATGTCAAAGAGATCCAGAGTTTCTTGGGGTTCGCTAATTTTTATCAAAGATTCATATCTAATTTTTCTCAAACAGTTACACCCATTACTCGATTGTTGAAGAAAGGAGTGAAGTTTGAGTGGACAAAAGAAGCTGAAAATGCTTTTAATTTTTTGAAGAATTCCTTCGTCTCCGCTCCAATCTTGCTCCACCCCAATCCGGATGAGCCGTATTATGTGGAGGCAGATGCTTCAGATGTTGCCATAGGAGGTATCCTTTCCCAGCGTCATAAAGATACAGGTCAATTACATCCAGTGGCCTATTTCTCTCGAAAATTAACACCACCAGAGATAAATTATTCAATTGCGGAAAAAGAGCTTTTGGCAGTCAAAGAAACTTTTCGTGAGTGGAGGCATTACATTTTGGGGGCTAAGCATAAAGTGACCGTTTACACGGACTACTGAAATTTACAGTTTTTAAAATCAGCTCGAACTCTAACAGCTAGGCAACTGCGTTGGTCCCTATATTTTGCAGACTTTGATTTTGTTATCACTTTCAGACCAGGAAAAGTAAATGGGAAGGCAGATGCTCTATCTCAAATTGATACCGGTGCAGTTAAAGAGCCTCCAGAAAAAGAACTGATTATTCCACAAGAGAAGTTCATATCTGCCATATTGTATGAAGATTTAACCAAAGAAATTCAAGAAAACTTAACATTCGAAGGAATGCTGAAGTGGTCCAAAGAAGGCCAAGGAAGAGAAATCAAAAAGGGTTTGCCATACATTAAAGGTGCACTGTATGTTCTGACTGTGGAGCTTCAAGAAAAAAATCTTCAGGCTTATCATGATGATCTATTGGCTGGACACAAAGGAATTAAAAAAACTCAAAATCTGATACAACGAGAATTTTGGTGGCCAAAAATGAAAACTCAGATAAGACAATATGTGTCAACTTGTGACAAATGTCAAAGAGGGAAATCAAATAGAACAGCTTCACAAGGTCTGTTAAGACCTTTGCCCACTGCACCCCATGCCTGGCCTACTGTTACTATGGATCTTATAGTGGACCTCCCTAGTAGCCAAGGTTTCAAAACTATCCTAGTTTTTGTAGACACTTTCACTAAAATGGCGCACTTCATTCCTTTGAAAGAAATCCCTCGAGCCCCACAGGTTACACCGTTGTTTACACAACACATAGTACGCGCTTATGGTATCACAAAAATTCTAGTTTCAGACAGGGGGTCTCAATTTGTTTCTCGCTTTTGGAAGGCCTTTGGTAAAAGATTAGGAATTGATTCTCGTTACTCTACCAGTTACCATCCTGAAACCGATGGGCAAACAGAGAGAGTGAATCAAGAGTTAGAACAGTATTTAAGACTCAATTTATTGATCAAGAGAAGGAATGGCCCGAGTTGATGTGGGCAGCTGAATTTGCTTACAATATTGTAATGCTGTTCATTCCACCACTGGGTTCACCCCCTTTTATCTGAACCATGGTAGACATCCTAATGTAATGTTGGGTAAAGAAGATGATTCAGTGCCTGCAGTAGAAGAGATGGTGAGGGATTTGCAGACCTCGTTAGTTAGGGCTAGAAAAAACATCATTCAAGCAAAAGGTTCATATAAGACTCAGGCTGATAGAAAAAGAAGAGAGAGCCCCATTTATTCGAAAGGAGACAAAGTTTGGTTATCCACTCTTCATTTACGTCTCAAAGGAAATTGCAAATTTCAGCCACGATTTAAAGTTGACAAGATGATCAATCCAGTAGCAGTTAAATTGCAGTTGCCAGCTCATCTAAAGAGACATCTTGTTTTCCATGTCTCCTTGTTAAAGAACAGTCCTCCAAATTTACGTCAAAACTCTCCTCCAAGTCCTATCCAGATTAGCTCTGCAGAAGAGTATGAGGTCAATCAAGTCTTAGATTCCAAAATCCGTAACGGCAAGCTTTATTATCTAATTGATTGGAAAGGTTATGGTCCAGAGGAACGATCCTGGGAGCCACACAAGTATGTACATGCTTCAAGATTAGTGAGAAACTTTCATAGAACCTACCCAAGCAAACCTAAATTGGAGAACTGTTCCTTGAGGGGGAGTACTGTCATGACCACACAAACTTGCCAAATCAAATCAAAGAAATGCTTGAGAAAAGCAAAGAGATATCTTCAGTGGAGACAGCAAAGCCCAAACTGGAAGAAGGTTTGCAGAGTAATCTTGCGCTTATTTCAAAGGAAGAATCAAGAAGAGAAGATTCAAGATGGCCGTCGTGAGTCCTGAAGGTTAGTTACAGTTCTAGTCTTGCAATCGGTTGGTTGCTAGGTTACGAGCTCACCAGCTGGAAGCTTCGCACTTCAACTGAGGTCTGACAGGAATCAGCTGTGTGGAGAAAGAACACGCTTCAGAGCAGAAACTCCTGTGAGGTAAAATTACCCTTGAAGACAATTTTACAGAAAACGTGATAAATATTGTCAAGGTTTAGTCGAGGAGTTTGATAGTAGACCGTTCCAGTGGAGGTTTGGCAAGGCTACAGAGTTTTATGTATGAATAAAGAACAAGTTACTTACCTCCGGTAACGCTTTTTCTGGTGGATACACTGACTACCTGTGGATTCCTCACCTTATGAATTCGATCCTTTCACCAGCATCCAACGGAAAGTCTTCTTCCTAGCTGCCTACGTCGATGAGGACGTCATAATGGCACGGCTCCACGTGACTCCGTCTGACGTCACCGTGCCATTAAGAGGTCCCCGTCGGTGTACTAACGTCAGTTTCACCTCACTTTTTTCGTGCCTTTAAAGCAAATAGGAGTAAACCGACCATGAAAATTGATAAATAATATAGAAAGATATACACACACAAAAACCTTGGTCATTTAAATAATCCATTCTTATTGAGAGCTGGAATACATAAATATACAAAATAAATAGAGAAATATCACTATATACATATAAATATACATATATATGCGCTTTCATATATATAAATATAAATATAAATACTGCAAGATAAGAGTGTAACCAGGCAGGCAACGGGGAGGTGGGAGGGACCGTGAGGAATCCACAGGTAGTCAGTGTATCCACCAGAAAAAGCGTTACCGAAGGTAAGTAACTTGTTCTTCTGATGGATACAACTACCTGTGGATTCCTCACCTTATGAATAGAGTCCCAAGCAGTACCGCACTCGGTGGTGGGTGCCCACCTGATTACACTAAGTAATCTTGCAATACCGAGCGAGCAAAGTGACCGTCCCTCCTCATCTCGGAGTCTAAACAGTAATGTTTCACGAAAGTATGGAGGGACGCCCAAGTTGCTGCTTTACACATGTCTATCAATGGAACTCCCCTCGCCAAAGCCGAGGATGCGGATTTAGCCCTTGTAGAGTGGGCCCTGATACCTTCAGGAGGGACCTTTTTTGCCAAAGAGTAACAGATCTTTATACACAAGATGACCCACCTGGAGAGTGTCCTTTTCTGTACAGCTCTGCCCTTTTGTTGACCAGCATACCCAACAAACAGTTGCTCATCCAAACGAAAGTCTTTAGTTCTTTCGAGATAAAAACTCAGGGCCCTCTTAGGGTCCAACCTATGGAGTCTCTCTTCTTCTTTAGACGGGTGGGGAGGAGGGTAAAAAGCAGGAAGAGTGATATTCTGCCCTAAATGAAAAGGGGTGACAACTTTCGGCAGAAAAGCAGCCCTGGTTTTTAGAACCACTTTATCAGGGAAAAACACAGTGAAAGGGGGCTTAATGGAGAGCACCTGAAGCTCTCTAATCCTCCTAGCAGAAGTAATTGCGATCAAGAAAACCGTCTTGAAGGCTAAATATCTCAATGGACATGAATGCATGGGCTCGAAAGGCGAACCCATTAAGAATGTTAAAACAAGAATTAAGTCCCACTGAGGCATGTGAAAAGGAGTATGAAGAAAGCTATTCACCAAACCCTTAAGGAACCTATGTACAATGGGAGACTTGAATAAAGACGGCTGATCCGGAAGGCAAAGAAACGCCGACAGAGCTGCCAAATAACCCTTAACTGTAGCTACAGCACAGCCTTTCTTCGCCAAACCAAGAACAAACAAAAGTACATCTGAAAGATGGGCCTTTAAAGGATCTTTTTGGTTCTCTCCACACCACAACACAAATTTTGCCCACCTTCCGGCATAAATAGACTTAGTGGAGTGTCGCCTGGACGATAGTATAACATCCATTACATCCGGTGGGAGAGAAAAAGAACTCAGGTTGCCCCGTTCAATCTCCAGGCATGAAGGTGCAGGCTCTGGAGGTGGGGGTGTAGAACCTGCCCCTGCGATTGAGAGAGGAGATCTGCCCTGAGCGGGAGACGGAGCGGAGAGCACTGAGAGAGTTGAAGCAGGTCTGTATACCATACCCTTCTCGGCCAGTCCGGAGCCACCAAGATGACTTGGGCCCGGTCTTGACGAACCTTCCTCAAAACCCGAGGAATCAAGAGTATGGGGGGAAACGCGTAAAGTAACTGGCCGCTCCAGGACATCTGAAACGCGTCCCCCAACGCCCTTTGCATCGGATACTGGAGGCTGCCGAATAACGGGCAATGCGCGTTCTCCCGAGTGGCAAATAAATCCACCTGAGGAGTACCCCACATCTCGAAGATGTGGAGGACTGAATCCGGATGGGGACGCCACTCGTGTTCTAATGAGAAGTGACGACTGAGAACGTCTGCACGTACATTCAACACTCCGGCCAAATGATTTGCCAACAAGCATATCCGATGGTCCTGAGCCCAGGACCAGAGTCGTAGGGCTTCTCGGCAAAGAAGATATGACCCCACTCCTCCCTGCTTGTTTATATACCACATCGCAGTAGTGTTGTCCGTCAGGATCTGAACTGACTGACCAGGAAGGGAAGGGAGGAAGGCCTTGAGCGCCAAACGAACAGCCCGCAATTCCAACAGATTGATATGCAACATCTGTTCCGCTGGAGACCAACGACCCTTGATCTCCAGGTCCCCCAGATGAGCTCCCCACCCTAGAGTGGAAGCATCCGATATCACTGTGGCCACCGGAGGTGGTAGTGAAAACGGTTTCCCTTGGGAAAGGTTGCCGTCCACTGTCCACCAATGAAGATCCGCTACAGCGTCCCTGGAGATTTTTATTGAATCCCTGAGATCCCCCTTGTGCTGGAACCACTGTCTGCGGAGACACCACTGAAGAGCCCTCATATGCCAGCGAGCATGAGAGACCAACAAAATGCAAGAAGCAAACAGACTTAGCAGGCGTAAGACTTTGAGGACTGGAACTGCCGCTCCTCTTTGAAACAAAGGAATCAGTGCCTGAATGTCCCGTACCCCCTGAGACGGGGGGTAGGCCCGAAACCTTGTCGTGTCCAATACTGCCCCTATGAACAGGAGGCGTTGAGAGGGCTCCAAGTGAGATTTGAGTACGTTCACCGAAAAACCCAGAACGAACAACAACTGCGTTGTCATTCGCAGATGAGACAACACAATCTCTGGAGACTTGGCTTTGATCAACCAATCGTCCAGGTAGGGAAAAACCGCTACCTCCCTCTTTCTGAGATGTGCTGCAACAACTGTCATCACCTTTGTGAAGACCCGGGGTGCTGAAGTAAGACCAAACAGGAGGACCGCAAACTGGTAATGTTGCGATCCGACCACGAAACGGAGATACTTCCTGTGCGACTTGACTATGGGAACATGAAAGTACGCGTCCTGCAAGTCGACAGACACCATCCAGTCTCTTTCGTTCAACGCCAACGGCACCTGCGCTAGGGTCAGCATTTTGAATTTTTCCTGCTTGAGGAACAAATTCAAAATCCTCAAGTCTAGGATCGGCCTTAGATGACCGTCCACTTTGGGAATCAGGAAATACATTGAATAACACCCCTGACCCCTTTCCTGCAACGGTACCAACTCTATAGCGCCCTTTGCCAACATGACTACAACCTCCTGTTGCAACAAAAGAAGATATTCTTCTGAACAAAAGGAGGGACGGGGAGGGAAGGGAGGAGGAAACTCCTGAAAGGGGAGAGCATAGCCCTTTTCCACAATTCCTTGCACCCACAAGTCTATTGTAATTGACCTCCATTGCTGCAAAAAAAGACTCAATCTTCCTCCTACAGGAGAAGTGTGACTGATAAAGTGGGGAAAACTAGGGCTGCTTCTGCTGCTGTCCACCAGAGGAGGATGAAGAAGAAGAGAGCTGCTGGGCTGGACCTCTAGCCCTACCCCTACCTCGCCCTCTGAAGGCACAATAGGGAGGGTTGGCAGGTTGTTGGGCATAAGATTGAGACCTACGAAAGGCAGAACCTCTAGCAAACCCTCGAAACCTACGAAAAGGCCTGTACAATGTAGCAGAAGGGGTCTTCAAACCCAGGGACTTAGCTGTAGCCTGACAGTCCTTAAACCGTTCAAGGGCAGAGTCTGCCTTGCCCCCAAACAGCTTTTCCCCATCAAATGGAAGGTCCATTAAAGTGGATTGTACATCCGACGAGAAACTCGAAGACCTTAGCCAGGCATGCCTTCTCATAGCCACCGATGTTCCCATGGCCCTGGCTATAGAATCCGTAGTATCCAGGCCAGATTGAATAATCTGCTGTGCAGCAGCTTGCGCATCCAAGAAAAGGGCCCCAAAAGATTTTCGCACTTCCTGTGGCAGATCTTTTGCCATCTCCTTCGCAGAGTCCATTAGGGCATGAATGTATCTGCCTAGCACACAAGTGGAATTGGTAGCTTTCAGGGCCATGCTGCAAGAGGAGAAGATTTTCTTCGAGGATTGCTCCATCCTCTTGGATTCTCTGTCTGTTGGAACACCAGGGAATGTACCAGGGGCAGATTTAGCAGAACATGATGCCTGAACCACCAAACTCTCTGAGATAGAAAAACTGGATCTCCTGGGGCACTCCTATGCCTTCTCGCCACTGCCCTGTTCACCGCAGGAGATGTCACCAGCTTTTTCCACAGATCCATAATAGGCTCAGTCAACGCCTCATTAAAAGGCAAAAAGGGGTCAGCACTGGAGGAAGAAGGATGAAGAACCTCTGTGAGCAGGTTAGTCTTGACTTCTGCCGTGGACAAAGGCAAATCCAGATAGTCAGCCGCCTTCCTCACCACAGGATGGAAATTGGAGGCCTCCTCAGTAAACTCCTCCGGAGAAGCAATGTCCCACTCCAGGGAAGTATCCAAACCACTTGCAGTGGCAAGTCCTTGGAAATCATCAGAAGGCTCTATCTCACCTTCCTCAAGCCTTCTGTATTCCTCTTCCTCCAGAAGCATCAACGCCTTCCTTCGAGATCTTAAATGCGTTTCCAGAGCTGGCGTCGACAAAGACTCCATCGACGCCGATGATCTCAGACCTTGAATTGGTTCCGGAAGGCTCCCAGATTCAACCGGCGCCGTAGCCGGCGCCGGCCCAAAGTCGGCAGATGACCTCCTCGACGCCGAATGTGCAGAAGGAGATGGAGCCGGTCTGGATGAGGCCACCAATGACGCCGGATGGCGCAGAGAGTCGGACGAGAAGCCGACGGATCCACGGTCCCAGGTGAAGGACTCCTACCAGGGGAAACCCCCGGCGCCGGACCACCAGGCTCTGAAGGGTAGAAGGGCATGAATGGAGCAGCCCTGTACGACGCCGGCGAGCCCAAATTGAATGCCAATGGCCCCGTGGGACCCGCCGGTGCACCAGCAGGGGCCATGGATTGAAAAACAGCATACATCGCATTAAAAAATGCGGGCGGATCCGTCCCTGGAGTCGGAAACGCCGGGTACTGCTGTGTAGATGTCTGGGGAACATCAGGATCCCTCGGCGCCGGTGAGAAGCGAGGACTACCTTGAGTGACCTCATAGACTGAAGGCGCCGGTGACAACCCCGGACTCTGCGGCCGAGGCGTGACCGTAGGACTCATCTCCCACGTCTTCTGGCACCGTGACGAACGAGACCTCAACCTCGAACGACTCCTCGATCGGCTCCGCTCCGAACGGCGCCGAGAGTCATGACGGCGCCGAGAGTCATGATGAAGCTGCTTCTTATGTTTTTTGGGAGAAGCATGGGAAGAAACCTTCTTGTGTTCCTTCTTCTTTGCCTTGGCCAAGAAGAGCTTCGCTTCTCGTTCCTTCAGAGCTTTCGGATTCATGCTCTGGCACGAAGAACAGCCTTCCACATCATGCTCAGAGCTCAAACACCAAATACAATCCGAATGGGGGTCGGTCACTGATATCCGACCCCTGCATTCCCTACACGGCTTAAACCCGGACTTCTTCGGAGGCGACATTGTAACTTCAAGAGATCGCTACAGTAACCAACGGGCCAGGAAGAAAAAAACGTTGGGGTCGAATGCACGGAAAAAGGAAAAACTGACATTAGTACGCCGACGGGGACCTCTTATTGGCACGCTGACGTCAGACGGAGTCACGTGGAGCCGTGCCATTATGACGTCCTCGTCGACGTAGACAGCTAGGAAGAAGACTTTCCGTCGGATGCTGGCGCAAGGATTGAATTCATAAGGTGAGGAATCCACAGGTAGTTGTATCCATCAGAACCTTATGTTTACAAGGTTCCTGTTTAAGATACCAAAGTCAAAAGAAAAACAAACTTTAACAAGCAAGTATTTACAAATACCAAGGTTAAAAACTAAGGCTGAGTTTAACGGAGAAATGAATGTTAACAAGTAAGCATTTACAAAGGCAACGGTAATAAACCAAAGTAGAGTTTAAAAGAGAAACTAACTTTAATAAACAAGCATTTACAAATACAAGTTATCGACAGATGTCGAAGTAAGAACGGAGAAACTAACTTTAATAAACAAGCATTTACAAATACAAGTTATCAACAGATGTCGAAGTAAGAAAGAAGAAACAAACTTAAATAAACAAGCATTTACAAATACAAGTATTGATAGAAGTCAAAATAAGACAGGAGAAACAAACTTTCACAAGCAAGAATGACCAATGCAATAAACGTAATTGAACTCTCTAATGTAAAGTAGAAACCAACTAACATCAGCTGATTTGGAGAACGCATTATCACCAACTATATATATATATATACATATATATATATATATATATATATATAGCAACATAAAACCAATCTCTAACAAAGGTTGAGAAGTTCTTCCAGAATCAGTAATAAGCATTTTTAAGAAGAGCTTATCATTCATAGAGAGAAGCAAGGCTACAGAGAACTCAGGGTGAGTGAAGATATAATAGAATTAAAGAGAATTAACTGTTAAGAGTAGAAAGTGTAAAACTGATGTTGTATGTCCCCAGTAATTGCGACTGTGACTCTTGCAGGTGCTGCATCCAATCTTAGACGTGAAGAGGCAGACTGAGTACTAACGTTCATCATCTCTGTAGCAGTATCTCTACAATCCCATTCCCCTTTACCCCTCCGGGGTACTCAGCACGAAGGATTAAAATTCGTTGTGAGTAGCTCGGGTCGGGACTGAGGAGTTATCTTCTGCTTCTGAGGAAATCGAATTGAAGTATCCTGACACAGTCACACTCACACCTCCACACACACCAAGCCCACTCGCTCACAATCACCTGAATACAAAACATCTACAAAACCACACACATCCAAACATACACCAGACACACATGCATCTACAACACATACAGACAGATGCACCACAACCACACAAACCACATCAACAGCATACTCATCCAAACACAGAGTCACACACACACCTGCACGCACACCAAACCCACAGGCTCACAATCACCTGAATACAAAACACCTACAAAACCACACACATCCAAACATATACCAGACACACATGCATCTACAACACTTACAGACAGATGCACCACAACCACACAAACCACATCAACAGCACACTCATCCAAACACACAGTCACACACACACACCTGCACGCACACCAAACCCACACGCTCACAATCACCTGAATACAAAACAACTACAAAACCACACACATCCAAACATATATCAGACACACATGCATCTACAACACATACAGACAGATGCACCACAACCACACAAACCACTTCAACAGCACACTCATCCAAATAAACACACTCACAGAAAAACACAAACACAACACCCACCAAACACAAATGTACACACTCACCCAAACACAACAGACCTTCAAAGAAAGACACAGCCAAATAGAAACGTCACCTCTTCCACCCCTTCTACCTTTTCCCCTCCACGTGCTTTTACTGCTTACCTGTCCCTGACCCCAAAGAAACTAAAAACCACCCTTCTCAGTAAGATCATTGAGGTGCCTACTCTGTGATGGCAAATATTTTATGGATAATTATCATGTTTTTAAACACATTGATTCTGATAGAAGTATCTAATTTGTTGAATGAATTATCATTATTTGCCCAAAGCTTTCCTGACATTTTTTAATTAATAGTAATTGATTGATGCAAATGATGTTAATGCAAATCTGAGTAACATGAACTTAATTTAATTTATGACAGTGACAAATACAGACTTTATTTTTGACATATTTGTATAGTGTATACATTAGTGATAAACATTTGTAATGGACATGCTAATGTTTGTGTGAGCATTCATTATGTTATTTGTGACATTAATATATAAATTACATATTTTAGATTTAGAGATGATATTGAATGTACATTTCTTGTAAACCCACCTTTGCATTGTATGGTGCAATTACTACATTTTATTCGATTTATGCATTGCCAATAATGTGTAATGTATATGTATCTGATTTGGTAGTTTAACGAAAATGGTTAAACACTCCTATAAGGACACATTTTGAATTTGGGATTATTGTGACATTTTGTTTAGGTGTCCCTTAGCAAGAAGGCAGTTTGGACCAAATTGGTAAATGTAAGTACAATATATAGGCATGCTTTTTTAAATTTCTTAAACTACCACATAACACACATATGCATTGGACATTATTGTACTATTGCTTGCATGTATTTTTTAAAAATACATGAGTCCAGAGATAATCTACACAGACAAATCCAATGGCAATAAGTAAAACAGTCAATTACCTTTGGTTCCTGTAGCGATGGGGTTGATATTCTTTGAAGCAGCAAAGGTAGGGCTTTTATGATCGAGTTCATGGTGGCAAGAAAAGTGAGAGGTAAAAAAAAGGTACATTTTGAGCTTGTGTGCCTTTGATTCTGCCAATTCATTTGTGGAGGTTCAGCTGCCACAATTATGTCAGCGGGAAGGTACATCTTGATTGTCCCAGTGGTAAAACTGGCTGTGGTCCCGCCAGCAGCTGCTTTTGCTTATGGCACTCTCGACACGGGTGGAAAATGTTGGCGGTGATGGTGGTTCACTGGCGGACTTTCGTCTATGTGCCTGTCAGCATCTGAATAGAGCTGGCAGACGACCTAGTCAGTGGACGGATTATCTGACAGAAAAATGATGGCGAGAGCAATTCCACCAAGATCTAAATCAGACCCTTTGTCTCTTTTTTGGAAGACGAAAATCTCCAGTGGGCAAAGCTGCAGCTTGAAGCCAACAAGGGCTCCACAATTCTGGATAACCCTTCTGCGGGGAACTGCTGAACAGGATTTGCTGCTACGGAGAAGAATGTAGTGAGAGCTACAGCAAAGTTAGACTGACCGTCCCACCTGATCCTGGTCTCCTCCCTGTGTCCAGAGCACTGTTTGGCTGAACATGTAGATTTTAAGCTGTTTGGACACATTTAGCTCCATGTTCAAGGGTCAAGGACTGGGTGGGCATCACTTGGAGGGCAGGACAACTTTAAGGCAAAGGCTAGGTGCATGGTTCAAGCTGTTTGAGCTTTTTGTGTCTCTGTAGCTCAGAGCAGAAGGCCAGCCAATAAGCCTTTGGAGTCAATCTGGTAGCCCTGGATTCAAGCAGCAAGGCATTCCTCCAGAAGCAGGGCAAGGCAGTTGTCCAGCAGCAGGGCAGTCCTGTGAAGTACAAAGCAGACCTCAAACAGCAGTGCTGTCCTTTGAAGTGCAGAGCAGGACTTTTGAGTGTCCTCCACGGGTCAAAAAGAAAACTGAAGAGTGAGTTTCAGGGCCCTGTTTTTAAAACTGGTGCCAACTTTGAATAGGGAGAAACCTCTAGAGTTTCTGCCCCACAGATGGTACTGGAATGTCCTTCCTCCCTGCCCAGGGATGACAAAAGGCTAGTGTGAAGTCCTTTGTGAGTGTGCTGAGGCAACTCCTTTAAAAATGTAAATGGGCAGGGAACAGCTCTGCCACACACATTGTGGCAGAATGGCTCATCATGCCAACACTTAGTCGCTTTTTGTATCACTTTCTGGGGGGAATACACAAGGTCCTACTGCTCTGCTAATCACATTCATGTGGCCCAATATACAGGCAGTAGGCACCAAATGGATAGGACAGGAAAATGCCAATTTTCTAAAAGTGACATTTTCAGAATTGTGACAGAAAATCTTACACTACCATCAAAGATGATATTAATTTACATGTCTTTAGTGACCAAGCAAGACATTTCAATCTGTATCCAAACAAATGCTATCACTTATTGAATATAATAAGGCAGCCCAATGTTTTCCTGTGGGAGAGGTAAGTCTCACAGTAGTAGTTTTTCATTAACAGGGCATGTAAAATGTAAAAGTATATGTCCCACTTTTTAAATACAGTACACCCTACCCTATGAGCTTTTTAGGGCCTACCATAGGGGTAGCTTATATGTATTAAATCGGAGGTTTAGGGCTGGCAAAGAGGTTATTTTGCCAGATTTTGCCAGGGGAAATGGCAGTTTAAACAGCGCACAGACTACAATGGTAGGCCTGTTTTAATAAGCTGCTAAAGTGGGTGGCTCAATAAGTGCTTCAGGCCCACTAGCATTTAATTTACAGGCCCTGGGCACAAATTGTACTACTTTACTAGGGACTCATCAGTAACTTGAATGTACCAATCAGGTGTAAACCATTTATACCATGTTTTAAGGAGTGAGCACAAGCATGTAAGCACTGGTCAGCATTGGTAAAGTGCACAGAGTCCTAAAGACAAAAAAAAAGAAAACAGGAGGGGAGTAAGCAAAATGCTTTGGGGAAGACCACTTTAAGGCTAACATGTTTCCCTGCAGCTGAAAGTAGGAAGAACTTCCCAACCTCCTGGGTGTTCTCATCTCTAAGGTGGAAGAACCTAGATTAACCATCAGCATTGGAGTGGTCTGACCCAAGGCTGTGTTCCACCGTAGGGTCCATTCTCTGTGGGGAGATAGAACACCACAACAATTGATATTCTAATCCCTCATCGCATGAGCCACCTGAGGGGCTTGTTTCTGACTGAACTTGGAAGTGGCCCTAAACAGCTATGGTCGCAGCTTTCTAGATGTTCAGACTACAGCAAAGGTTTTTCTCACAATAGCCCTCCAGCTCTGTTTTCTGGGGAGTAACCACCTACTTATGAAGGCTACAGGTTGGTGTAGGCCCTCCTCATTTAACCCCTTAGCTGCTGGGCCTTTTCCCCCCCAGTGCTGAGCCCTTTTTTGGCTATTTGGGGTAGTTCGCGCTTAGGGCTTCATAACTTTTTGTCCACATAAGCTAACCACGCCAAATTTGCGTCCTTTTTTTTCCAACATCCTAGGGATTCTAATGGTACCCAGAGTTTGTGGTTTACCCTGGAGGAGACCAAGAAAATAGCCAAAATACAGTGAAAATTTAGTTTTTTCCCAAAAAATTGGAAAAAAGGGCCGCCGAAGAAGGCTTGTGGTTTTTTCCCTGAAAATGCCATCAACAAAGGGTTTCTGGTGCTGAAATCACTATCTCCCCACCTTTCAGGAACGGGCAGACTTGAATCAGAAAACCACATTTTCCAACACAAATTTGGCATTTTACTGGGACATACCCCATTTTTACTATTTTTGGTGCTTTCAACCTCCTTCCAGTTAGTGACAGGAATGGGTGTGAAACCAATGCTGGATCCCGGAAAGCTAAACATTTCTGAAAACTAGACAAAATTCTGAATTCAGCAAGGGGTCATTTGTGTAGATCCTACAAGGTTTTCCTACAGAAAATAACAGCTGAAATAAAAAAATATTGAAATTGAGCTGAAAACAACAGCCATTTTTCTTTATGTTTTACTCTGTAACTTTTTCCTGCGATGTCAGATTTCTGAAAGCAATATACCGTTTTGTCTGCTGGACTCTTCTGGTTGCGGGGATATAAAGGGCTTATAGGTTCATCAAGAACCCTAGGTACCCAGAGCCAATAAATGAGGTGCACCCTGCAGTTGGTTTTCATTCTATACTGGGTATACAGCAATTCATTTGCTGAAATATGAGGAGTGAAAAAGAGGTATCAAGAAAACCTTTGCATTTCCAAAATGGGATCAAGATAAGGTTTTGAGGAGCAGTGGTTATTTGCACATCTTTGAATTCCGAGGTGCCCATACTAGCATGTGAATTGCAGGGCATTTCTCAAATAGACGTCTTTTTTACACACTCTCTTATATTTGGAAGGAAAAAATGTAGAGAAAGATAAGGGGCAATAACACTTGTTTTGCTATTCTATGTTCCCCCAAGTCTCCCGAAAAAAATGATACCTCACTTGTGTGGGTAGGCCTAGCGCCCGCGACAGGAAATGCCCCAAAACACAACGTGGACACATCCCATTTTTTCACAAAATACAGAGCTGTTTTTTTGCAAAGTGCCTACCTGTGGATTATGGCCTCTAGCTCAGCCGGCACATAGGGAAACCTACCAAACCTGTACATTTTTGAAAACTAGAGACCTAGGGGAATCCAAGATGGGGTGACTCGCGGGGCTCTGACCAGGTTCTGTTACCCAGAATCCTTTGCAAACCTCAAAAAGTGGCTAAAAAAACAAGTTTTCCTCACATTTCGGTGACAGAAAGTTCTGGAATCTGAGAGGAGCCTCAAATTTCCTTCCACCCAGCGTCCCCCCAAGTCTCCCGATAAAAATGATACCTCACTTGTGTGGGTAGGCCTAGCGCCCGCGACAGGAAATGCCCCAAAACACAACGTGGACACATCACAGAAAACAGAGCTGTTTTTTGCAAAGTGCCTACCTGTAGATTTTGGCCTCTAGCTCAGCCGGCACCTAGGGAAACCTACCAAACCTGTACATTTTTGAAAACTAGAGACCTAGGGGAATCCAAGATGGGGTGACTCGCGGGGCTCTGACCAGGTTCTGTTACCCAGAATCCTTTGCAAACCTCAAAAAGTGGCTAAAAAAACAAGTTTTCCTCACATTTCGGTGACAGAAAGTTCTGGAATCGGAGAGGAGCCTCAAATTTCCTTCCACCCAGCGTCCCCCCAAGTCTCCCGATAAAAATGATACCTCACTTGTGTGGGTAGGCCTAGCGCCCGCGACAGGAAATGCCCCAAAACACAACGTGGACACATCACAGAAAACAGAGCTGTTTTTTGCAAAGTGCCTACCTGTAGATTTTGGCCTCTAGCTCAGCCGGCACCTAGGGAAACCTACCAAACCTGTACATTTTTGAAAACTAGAGACCTAGGGAAATCCAAGATGGGGTGACTCGCGGGGCTCTGACCAGGTTCTGTTACCCAGAATCCTTTGCAAACCTCAAAAAGTGGCTAAAAAAACAAGTTTTCCTCACATTTCGGTGACAGAAAGTTCTGGAATCGGAGAGGAGCCTCAAATTTCCTTCCACCCAGCGTCCCCCCAAGTCTCCCGATAAAAATGATACCTCACTTGTGTGGGTAGGCCTAGCGCCCGCAACAGGAAATGCCCCAAAACACAACGTGGACACATCACAGAAAACAGAGCTGTTTTTTGCAAAGTGCCTACCTGTAGATTTTGGCCTCTAGCTCAGCCGGCACCTAGGGAAACCTACCAAACCTGTACATTTTTGAAAACTAGAGACCTAGGGGAATCCAAGATGGGGTGACTCGCGGGGCTCGGACCAGGTTCTGTTACCCAGAATCCTTTGCAAACCTCAAAAAGTGGCTAAAAAAACAAGTTTTCCTCACATTTCGGTGACAGAAAGTTCTGGAATCGGAGAGGAGCCTCAAATTTCCTTCCACCCAGCGTCCCCCCAAGTCTCCCGATAAAAATGATACCTCACTTGTGTGGGTAGGCCTAGCGCCCGCGACAGGAAATGCCCCAAAACACAAAGTGGACACATCACAGAAAACAGAGCTGTTTTTTGCAAAGTGCCTACCTGTAGATTTTGGCCTCTAGCTCAGCCGGCACCTAGGGAAACCTACCAAACCTGTACATTTTTGAAAACTAGAGACCTAGGGAAATCCAAGATGGGGTGACTCGCGGGGCTCTGACCAGGTTCTGTTACCCAGAATCCTTTGCAAACCTCAAAAAGTGGCTAAAAAAACAAGTTTTCCTCACATTTCGGTGACAGAAAGTTCTGGAATCGGAGAGGAGCCTCAAATTTCCTTCCACCCAGCGTCCCCCCAAGTCTCCCGATAAAAATGATACCTCACTTGTGTGGGTAGGCCTAGCGCCCGCAACAGGAAATGCCCCAAAACACAACGTGGACACATCACAGAAAACAGAGCTGTTTTTTGCAAAGTGCCTACCTGTAGATTTTGGCCTCTAGCTCAGCCGGCACCTAGGGAAACCTACCAAACCTGTACATTTTTGAAAACTAGAGACCTAGGGGAATCCAAGATGGGGTGACTCGCGGGGCTCTGACCAGGTTCTGTTACCCAGAATCCTTTGCAAACCTCAAAAAGTGGCTAAAAAAACAAGTTTTCCTCACATTTCGGTGACAGAAAGTTCTGGAATCGGAGAGGAGCCTCAAATGTCCTTCGACCCAGCGTCCCCCCAAGTCTCCCAATAAAAATGATACCTCACTTGTGTGGGTAGGCCTAGCGCCCGCGACAGGAAATGCCCCAAAACACAACGTGGACACATCACAGAAAACAGAGCTGTTTTTTGCAAAGTGCCTACCTGTAGATTTTGGCCTCTAGCTCAGCCGGCACCTAGGGAAACCTACCAAACCTGTACATTTTTGAAAACTAGAGACCTACGGGAATCCAAGATGGGGTGACTCGCGGGGCTCTGACCAGGTTCTGTTACCCAGAATCCTTTGCAAACCTCAAAAAGTGGCTAAAAAAACATGTTTTCCTCACATTTCGGTGACAGAAAGTTCTGGAATCGGAGAGGAGCCTCAAATTTCCTTCCACCCAGCGTCCCCCCAAGTCTCCCGATAAAAATGATACCTCACTTGTGTGGGTAGGCCTAGCGCACGCGACAGGAAATGCCCCAAAACACAACGTGGACACATCACAGAAAACAGAGCTGTGTTTTGCAAAGTGCCTACCTGTAGATTTTGGCCTCTAGCTCAGCCGGCACCTAGGGAAACCTACCAAACCTGTACATTTCTGAAAACTAGAGACCTAGGGGAATCCAAGATGGGGTGACTCGCGGGGCTCGGACCAGGTTCTGTTACCCAGAATCCTTTGCAAACCTCAAAAAGTGGCTAAAAAAATAAGTTTTCCTCACATTTCGGTGACAGAAAGTTCTGGAATCGGAGAGGAGCCTCAAATTTCCTTCCACCCAGCGTCCCCCCAAGTCTCCCGATAAAAATGATACCTCACTTGTGTGGGTAGGCCTAGCGCCCGCGACAGGAAATGCCCCAAAACACAACGTGGACACATCACAGAAAACAGAGCTGTTTTTTGCAAAGTGCCTACCTGTAGATTTTGGCCTCTAGCTCAGCCGGCACCTAGGGAAACCTACCAAACCTGTGCATTTCTGAAAACTAGAGACCTAGGGGAATCCAAGGAGGGGTGACTTGCGGGGCTCGGACCAGGTTCTGTTACCCAGAATCCTTTGCTAACCTCAAAAAGTGGCTAAAAAAACAAGTTTTCCTCACATTTCGGTGACAGAAAGTTCTGGAATCTGAGAGGAGCCACAAATTTCCTTCCACCCAGCGTTCCCCGAAGCCTCCCGATAAAAATGATACCTCACTTGTGTGGTTAGGCCTGGTGCCTGCGACAGGAATAGATCACACAACGGTCAATGTTGGTCCTTACGTGAGGCAGCTGTTGACCCTGGGGTGATCCATTCCTGACACAGACACTAGGTGTAGGCACTCAAGTGGGGTAGTGTTTTTATCAGGACAGGTGAGGAGTCACTGGGTGGTAGGAATATTGTGGATCCCAGCATATTCCTGTAGTTTGTGTGACAGAAATGCGAGAAACATTTAGTTTTTTTTCAACATTTCAGCTTTGCAGGGTATTCTGGGTAAGAAAACTTTGGGGAAGCCACACAAGTCACACCTCTGTGGACTCCCCCGAATGTCTAGTTTCCAGAAATGTTTGGGTTTAGTGTGTTTCTGTATATGGCCGCCGAATCCAGGACCAAAAACACAGGTGCCTGCCTTACAAAACCAGTTTGTTTTGCCATGGATAATTTTGATGTCTCCACAATATGATTTGGGTGGTGGAATTTGGGGCTGAACTAAATTGGGGAGCTCCCAAGAGAGCACTCTCTCTCTGCTTGCCGCCACATTCACCTGCTCTCTGGGTTGACCTAACCCACTATTACCCAGTTGCACAAACAGCTTGCGAAGGGACAGCAGGACTGTCCTCATCACCTCCCTCATAATGTACTGGAAGAGGAGTTATCGAATGGGACTCCTCTGACTGAAAAATCACTCCCAGAGTCTGCGCCATTGTCCTATCCCTCAGATGCTGTCTCAGTATCTGATGTCTCAGTCTCTGATCCTATGTCAGAGCGGTCCTCTATAACCCGAGTGTAGGCAGCAGTCATCCATCAAGATGCCATCTCTGCTATTGGCTAAACTGTTGCTCTAAAACACTAGCCTACGTAGACAGTCACAAAATCGATGGTGTGAGATACGTGCAACAGTAGAGGCCACCTTACCTGCGCTTCTTCCCTCAATCAGCACGTACTTTCAAGACACTCAAAAAACACCTTGTCACATACCATTCGTCACAGTCTTTAGCACCTCCTGCGCCCAGTCCAACAATCATTATTGGTGCTCCCACTCCCTCCTCCTCGGATTCCCTCATTACCACCCAGCAAAAGTGCCCTTCATCTCTCCATAGACTTTGCTAATGTACTCAGCTATTTACATAAAATACAGATTTGCTCTTTTCAGTAGGCATATAAACCTTCTGCGCTTCTTTATGGCACTAAAACTGCCACTAGACAAGTCAGACCCTTTTCCCCCCAGGGAAACCACACACATATTGACAAAAGTGATATATATATGACAGCCAATCACCTGAAACTCAACTCAAGCAAAACCGAAATAATACTCTTTGGCCCACACAAAAACACCTGGGACCCCTCATGGTGGCCCACCACGCTAGGCCCTGCACCCACCCCCGCCAACCACGCACGCAACCTCAGCATCATCCTAGACTCCTCCCTCTCGATGACCCAACAAATCAACGCTCTCACCTCCTCATGCTTCAACACACTCCGTATACTGAAAAACATTCAAATGGATCCCCACAGAGACCAGAAAAACTGTCACTCACGCACACATCAGCAGCAGGCTTGATTACGGAAACGCCCTCTACGCCGGCACCACTCTAAAACTCAAGCGCAAACTACACGCATCTAGAACTCAGCAGCACGACTCATCCTCGACCTCCGCCGACACGAACACATCTCTCCACACCTCAAATCCCTCCACTGGCTCCCCATTGACAAAAGGATCACCTTCAAGATCCTCATCCTCGCACACAAATCACTCCACAACACAGGCCCTGCCTACCTCAACGAGAGTCACCTTCCACACCCCCACACGAAACGTCCGCTCAGCTGACCTCTCTCTCGCCTCTGTCCCCCGCATCAAACACACCACCACCGGGGGCAGATCCTTCTCCTACCTTGCACCCAAAACCTGGAACGCCCTCACAACCCACCTTCGCAAGACCCAAAACCTACTTCTTTTCAGGAAGGGCCTCAAAACCTGGCTTTTCGAACAGTGAACCTCCCAGCCCCTTTCCCTCCCCCCGCCCCCCCCAAGCGCCTTGAGACCCTCACAGGTGAGTAGCACACTTTATAAATCTCTTTGGTATATATAGATCTACCTCTACCTCTATATATATATATATATCTATGTACATAGATATATCTATAGATATATCCATGTACATAGATATATCTATCTACATAGATATATAAATATAGATCTATATATAGATCTATTTTTTTTAGTTGTTGTATGGTTTCCTTGGGGGCCAAAATGGCCCCCAGGGAAACCCTACAACATCTAAAAAAAAAATTGCCCCCACAGGGGGTCACCCTGCCGACGGGCGACCCCCTGTCATTTTTTTTTTTTTTTATTATTTAAAAAAAAAAAAAAAAAAAAATCCCCCCCCCCCCAGGGGGCACCTACCTTTTTTTTTTTTTATTAATTATGCCCCCGGGGGGGGGCGGCCCGTTTTCCGAGGGGGCCGCCCCCCCAAAGTGAAATCCCTGGCGTCTAGTGGCTGTGCTGCGATCGGGGGCCAGGAAACACTTTGAGAAGGCCTCGTAAGAAAGGGGAGACTCTCCCCTTACGAGGCCTTTTCAAAGTGTTTCCAGCTGTGCTGCGATCGGGGGGCCAGGAAACCTGAAAGTGTTTCCTGGCCCCCGATCGCAGCACAGCTGCGACCGGGGGGCCAGGAAACACTTTCAGGAAGGCCTCGTAAGAAAGGGGAGTGTCTCCCCTTTCTTACGAGGCCTTCCCGAACGTGAGAAAGGCCGTTTTCCCCATCAAAGCAGGAAGCGGCCGCAAGGCTGCTTCCTGCTTTGATGGGGAAAACACCTTTGCAACGTCAGCGCGCCGCGAGGCGCGCTGACGTCACAAAGGGGCGGGTGGGCGGGCGGGGGGAGACACGGAAGCTTCCGTGTCTCCCAGGGGGGGTTTAAAAAAAATAATAAATCCTCGGGTGCGACGCACCCGAGGATTTATTGATACCCTTCCTGGTGTCGGCCACTGGTCGTGACCCGCACCAGGGAGGGTGTGTGGGCGTCGGCGAGTGGCCGACGCCCGCACCTAACAGGTTAACTGCAACAGTGCAGCCTCTATGCCATGCTCTCAATCATCTGTTTTCACTATGAATTCTTTGGAGACGTCAGGAGCCTTAAGTACAGGTGCAGTACACATGGCCTCCTTAAGGGTATCCAAGGCTTTCTGGCAGGCCTCTTCTTGAACCGTTTCCTAGAAGTCAGTTCACTTAAGGGGGAGCAACATTGTGCCATTGAATTTAACAAACTTCCTTTAGTGCCCTGTGAGGCCCAGGAATGCACTCACTTCAGTCTGAGCAATGGGGGTTCCCAGGCCAGGATGATTTGAGTTTTGGCATGCAGTGGCTGCACTTCACCCCCACCCACCAGATATCTCACACACGCCACATATCCTTGCGCTATCTGGCACATTTTGGCCTTGATAGTCAGGCCTGCCTGTTGCATAGCCTGAACTACCACCTGAAGGTGGAACAGGTGATTCTCCCAGCTGCAGACAGTTATATCATGAAAGTAGGCCGCACTGAAGGCATCCACCTAAGCCAGGACTCTGTTTCCCCACCTATGGAAGTAGAGAATGCAGTAGAGTAGAGAATGCAGACCTCTCTTTAGGCCCCTCAGTCACAGCAATCTGCCAGTACCCAGAAGTCAGGTTAAAAGTGCTGTGGATCTTGGCAGCCCCTAACATATGAACTCATAGGTTTGGGGGATGGTGTGAGCATCAGTCTTGGTGATAGAGTTGAGACCCCTAAAGACCATGCAGGACCTGAGTTCTGGGGTGGTGCCCATAGAGGTAGCTTTGGGTTCCAGCACCAAGGTGCTGGACCAGGGACTACTGGAGTGCTCAATCACCCCCAATTCTAGCATCTTGGAGACCACCTCTTTAACGCTGGTCTTAATCTGATCCAGTAACTTGTACATTTTGTTTTCACAGGCATGCTACCTCCTCTGTCAATATCATTGGTGCACAAATATGTAAGTCCAGGGGTGAGGGAGAACAGAGAGGCAAACTAGCCCAGCAACTGGTGACAATCCTTCTGCTGCTCAGGGGTCAGGGTAGGAGAGAGGTTGACACCTTCACTGACTCATACTGCTCCTTGAAAAATAGGAGGTTGGGGAGAGGTTTACTCTTCTCTTTCATGCCATCATGTGTCACCAGGAGCATGTTAACTTCAGACCTCTCAAAACGGAGCTAGAAGCGGTTGACATGGAGTATCATCAAGGGTTTCCTGGAGGTATTGAGGTTCAACAGGTATGTGACTTCCCCCTTTCATTCCTCCTCCTCATAAGGCCATGACCAGTGGTCTTGTAGGACCCTGAGCTCTAGTGGCGCCATCAGTCACATTTTCTGCCCAGGTTGAAACTTGACCAGATAGGCCTTCTGATCATGCCAGAATTTTATTACCTTCTGTTTGGCTTCTAGGTTCTCATAAGCCTTCTTTCAGAACATTTGCATATGGTTTCTAAGTGCCAGCATTTAGCTAATTACATCCTGGGGGTCCTCCTGGGAGCTGGCTCCCATCCCTCCTTCACCAGACTGAGAGACCCCTATGGAGTGACCAAAGAGGAGCTCAAATGGGATAAAACTAAACTCCCTTCTACGGTACCGCCCTGTGTGCAAAAAATAGGCATGGTAAGAGGACATCTGTCAGAGCCACCAGATCCTCGGGGTCTGTGCACGTTCCCAACACTTCCACCACAAGACAGCTCCAATACTCTGATTAGATTTGTCACAGAGTCTAAGAGAGTCCAAGTGCGGAAACGGGGATTAGGAAGGGAACAGCTGGGAAGGAGACCTGTGGGAAGCAAAAGGTTAAAGCACACAACATCAAAATTACATCTCATGGAATCAATACTAGGCTATGACTCTAAGCATTGGCATTCTGAAAACATGAACAACCTAAGAATAGACTTGAAATGACTAGGCTTCAAGATAACTGGATACAGAGGTTAAATGAAACTTTCAAATTCAAGTACTTTCCTTTGCATGAGAATCTGGAAAACAATCTGAATTAGTTCTGAACCATCATATGAATCCTTTTTGAGAATACATATTAGGAACACACAACATAACACATAAAACTCTGGCCTTTTTGTTCTCTCAAAATGTTGGAACATGAATTGCGCAACATTGCAGATTTTCACATAGGTAGTAAACACCATAGAAGGATTGTGCGCCATGAATAACACAACGTAGATTCAAGGAATAAATCACATGACTTGTTAACTCGAGTACTACCAAGTAAATGCCTTAGAATGGTAGTGCACAATGAATAACATGCATTAAGCACGAGGATAGAATCGCGCATCTTGCCGATTTGAATGCCACCATGTAACGGCCAAGGAATGGTAGCGCACAACGAATAACATGAATTAGGCATGAGTAAAGAATTGCGCGTCTTGCCGATTCGAATGCCACCACGTAATTGCCAAGGAATGGTAGCGCACAATGAATGATATGAATTAAGCACAAGGAAAGAATTGCGCGTCTTGCCGATTCAAATGCCACCATGTAAATGCCAAGGAATGGTAGCACACAATGAATATCAAGGGTTAAGCACAAGAAAACTAATCAAGCGTCTTGCCGATTCGATTGCCACCATAAAAATTGCCAAGGAATGGTAGCGTACAATGAATATCATGGGTTAAATCACAAGAAAACTAATTGGGCGTCTTGCCGATTCGAAGGCCACCATGCAACTGTCAAGAAATGATAGCGCACAATGAATAACATGAATTAAACACGGAGAAAGAATCATGCGTCTTGCCGATTCTAGTAACAGCATGCAAATGCCACAAACGTCCAAGCGCACATTCAAACGCGCACGAGTAATTTGCTTATCATGCAAGAATTAGGCCCAAGAATTCGAGCGTCCTCGATAACGGGGTCTGGGCCCAGCCCAACCTCCGTCTTACCGTCCTGATTAAGGATCACCAATGTAGTATGAAGAGTAGAGGCCTGGAAGATCAAAGTAGGCCACCGGAACAAGAGCTCAGGAAGTTGCTGCTGCTCTGCACCGGGACCTCTGAATAGTGAGAACGTGGAGCTGGGCTGGCTCCCTTTTATAGAGTCTTGGCCCAGCCCACAACCACACCCAGGCATGCTGCAGGGAAAGCTTCTAGAAGGCCCTGGAAAGGGACCACACCCTGACACACTCTGAAAGCCTGCAGCAAAACATTGCAAATGAACAGTATTTATAAGCACCTTAAAAATAAGTCTTCAGGATTGAACTCTGCAATGCAAAAGGTTAAACAACAACATATAAGCATAATGCATAAAATACGTTATCATGAGAGTGCTGGGTTTTTGCATTCTAGTCGCCCGTAGAGCGCGCACTGCCCTGGTGTTGACAACATCCCACTTCTGCCACATGGGGTCAGGTAGGCCTATAATGATGCCTTTTGACGTACGGTAGAACCTCTCAACAAGCCCATTGGTCTGAGTGTGATATGGTGTGGAAAACTTATGTTACCCCCACACTCATCCCACATGGACTTCATGCATGCAGACATGAAGTGTGTGCCCCTGATGTACACTACTAATTTGGGGAACCCCACATAGGTAAAACTCCCCATCAAGGCCCTAGCCACTGCAGGTGCAGTCACAGTCCTCAAAGGTATGGAATCTGGGTGCCTTGTGGCATGGATAAAAAAAACCAGAATAAATGTATTGTTGAAGGCAGCTTTAGAGTTCAGAGGCCCAACACTGTTGATGCCCATTAATTCAAAGGGTATGCCAATGACAGGTAGGTGAATGAAAGTAGCCTTTAGCTTCTTTTCTCACTTCCCACAGACCTGGCCCGGGAACATGACCTGCAGAATGTATCTGAGGCTGTCTTTATCCGGGGCCAATAGAAGTGGGTGACAAGCCTGGCAGAGGTCTTGTCCTACCCCCGATGTCCTGCCAAAGGTATATAATGAGCCAAGCCCAGTATGAAGGCACTCTAGCATGGAGGGGACCACCAACACATGAGTTGCCCCAGACAAAAGAGCCATAGGCCCACTATATAGGAGGTCATTCTCCCAATAGATCAAGTGATTTCCAGAGGTGGCAGCAGCTACCTTGGCCTGAACTTGGTACCTCAACCCCTCTAAAGTTGGGCACTCTTTAGGAGCTCTACAGAACTCCTCCCTGATGGGCCCATCATTAACTTGTCATCCTGCAAGCTCATGAAGGTATCCCAGGGCTTCCATATCCTCCCTGGTGGGCTCTAGGGCAGCCTCTTCAGGCTCCTCTCCACCCTAGACTGTGGGAGTTTCAGGGGCTGGTTTCCCTTGCCCCCTGCCCTTTTTGTTAGCTTCCTGAGTCATTTTTCTAGGCTCCAGAGGCCCTTGACTTCCCCTCTCTGGCTGCTATTAACCTTGATGTTAGGCACACCCACTCAGGCAACCCTAACATCTAAAGGTGTGCCCCGAGTGCGACTTCCTTCCAGACGGTGTTCTCTAAGTCAATCTCTAGCAATCAACAGGCATGGCAGGACTTACATCTACTCAAAGAGAACCTGAGACCCTCTGCACTCAAAGGGAACCAGAGCCACTGGGTAGGGACTCTCACAGTTGTCTGCTACTACAGGTTTCTGTAATTTATTGGAGATGATCTGCTCAGGGGATATCCAGTGACACCTTACAGTTGACATGCTGGTTCCTGTGTCCCTCAGAGCCCCCACCTTCTGTCCATTGATGGGGACCTACTGCTTATACTTTGAAGTATTAGCATACAAGTGAGCTTTAAGCACCATCTCTTTGTCACCCAGTGACACTAGAATAACCTCTGCTCTTTCCCCATACTAACTGGGGTAATCTCATCCCCAAGCGCTACACTGGCCAACCCTTAGGTCTGCTACCAGTGGGGGCCTGTGCCCTCAAGGAACACTTGACATCCCCTCTTAATGCGTATATACTTATCATACTCATAGCACTTTGGGACAATAATTCCTGTTTTCTTCTCAACAAATCAACTTTTCTTCTGGTCAGATTGAGACTGGGTATGCTTCCCTTGTGGACTATTTTGGGAGTATTGAAATAATTCCTTTCTTATATTTTTATCTCCCCACTCTTTCTTTTGTTGGAGACCCTGACCGACCTCCCTTTTGAAATACTCATCAAATGCCTTTTTGGACACTCTGGTGCTGACACAGAGGTCCACTTTAAACTTCATGGGGTCAATGAGCTTACTGTCAATCAGGTGTTGGTGCAAGTCTGTAAAGCAAGTTCTGAGCATGAACTTCCTCCATATTAGACTGTACAGCCTAGTAAAATCACTCACTTTGCTTCTGCTCACCCAACCACTCACTGCCTTACTGGAGTAGTCCAGGAAATCTACTCAACATCGGTTTAGCAGGATCTGGCTGTCCCTGAACCTGATGCGATACGTCTCACAGGTCAGCCCAAACTTGGCAAGTGTAACGGCTATAATGGAATTTGTGCCTCATCTGGTACCCCAACTCTAAAGTAAAAAGGGTATCCCTCACCAGAATGGCTTGTTTTTCCACAGGCTGGCTCCCCAATCCTCCTCTGGGGGCCTGTGCATCCTCAGAGCTATCCTATAGGCAGAAAACCATTTATATATACCATCCCCAAAACACAGCTGGGCACTAGATCTTGGTGTATGCAGACCATCACCTCTTAATGGGACACTGAATTGCTGCCACCATTACTGCTTGTTTAGTCTCAAGGTCCAGCTCCTTCAGACTCATCCAATGAGCCATTCTCCTTTCTTTCAGAGTCAGTTTCCTCTCCTTTAAGGCTCTCTGGGCAGTTTTTACCATTTTTAGTTTGGTAATTTGCATCCTGAACTACCTCTTACTCTTCCTGTCCCTCAGCTCCTCAGAAGACAGGTTGTGGGCAAACACAGTGATCCCTGCCAGACAAGAAGCTCCTCTCCTGTAGGCAAGTTGTCCCCTCTTTCGACAGAGAAATGTATTTCAGGGTCTGTGGCAAGACCCTACTTCTCCTCTAAGTCCACTTCACCCTTCTCAAGGTTGTCATACTCTGGTTCCTCTGGGGTAGACTGCATCCTCTTGCCATTCTCAGGGATCCTGAGGGCTACCAGAAGTTCCACTTTGTGACTATTCTTCCTGCATCCAGCCCCCTCTATTTGCAGAGTCTCTGCAGCTCATCCTTGCGGAGGTCATCGACTTTGATCAGCATCATCTCTATTGCAGCAAGAGGGAGTTGAAATAAACTTAAATTTGGGAAAAGTGAAAAATAGCCATATCAAAAACTAAGGAGGATTTTAAAACAGGTTTGTTCTGGTATCAAATTATTTATAAGGAATTGTAGTGTTATACCAATCATTATGTGTACTGCACAAGCAGAGTACTGAATCCCACCACTGCACCAATGGTGGAAATTAGTTTTTTTGGTTGATGGTGGGGGTGACCCTCCCAAGAAACAACCCCCAATCACTATCAGGGTGAACCACAAATATCACAAAATTAACCTCTGCTTAACTCCAGTTCTGGGTTGATTATGTTCTGGTTCAGGGAACACCTGGCTTGGCAGTTTGGGCTGGACTATTCCTATTACAGCAGGGTCAAGAATGATTTGCGTATAGCTGGTCCAAACTGAGGTGACATGGTGTGCAAAATACTGATGGATTGGGATGCAGAGCCGAGTAATTACCAGTGGCTGAGATTAATTCAAGCATTTCATCCATCACTTTTTTTGTTTACTTTAGTGTGTCGCCCTAAGTGGGACATGAGTCCTGTGCACACTTTGTCATTGTAATCAACCTGTACCCAGTTGATGAGCCCATTTCTAGGCTGAAACGGCTACTGGGTTACCTGTGTTGTGGTTCAGGGAGTACCTTGCTAGGCAGTTTGGGCAGGACTGTTCTCCTGAATTGCATATAGCTGAGTCCAAACTGAGGTGACACATTGTACAAAATAAAGATGTAATGGAATGTGGCCACAGTAATTACCAGATGCTGGGATTAATGCAAGCATTATACCCATCACTTTTTTGTATACCTTAGACCTGTCAGCTCTTGGCGTGGTTTCCCCTGCCTTTTTGGCTTCTGGACTCCTGTTTTTGAGCCTGGGCTGAATTTAATTTTTGTTGGCTTTAGGACTCTGGGCACTTTACCACTGCTGACCAGTGCTGAAGTACAAGTGCTCTCTATCCAAATGGTATTGGTGTTTGGTTTATCCATGATTGGCTTATTTGATTTACTAGTAAGTCCCTAGTGTAAAGCACAGTGTGTGCAGAGGGCCTGTAAATCAAAAGCTACTAGTGGGCCTGCAGCACTGATTGTGCCACTCACATGAGTAGCTCTGTAAACATGTCTCAGACCTGCCACTGCAGTGTCTATGTGTGCAGTTTTAAACTGTCATTTTGACATGACAAGTGCACCCACTTGCCAGGCCCAAACCTTCCCTTTTACTATATGTAAGCCACCCCTAAGGTAGGTCCAAGGCATCCCCATGGACAGGGTGCAGTGTATTTAAAATGTAGGTCACATACTGGTGTGGCTTACATGTCCTGATAGTGAAATACTGCTAAATTCATTTTTCACTATTGCAAGGCATATTTATCTTAAAAGTTAACATGGGGATTGCCTTGAAATATATTGTAAGAGTAATTTCCCATTGGGAGCAGGTAAAGATATGAAGTTTTGGGTCTCTAACCTCACAATTTAAACATACATCTTTCGGTGAAGTTGGTTTTAAATTGTAAGTTTGAAAATGTCAGTTTTCGAAAGGGGGCATTTTCTTGCTTAACCATTCTGTGCCTCTGCATGGCTGTGGAATACAGGACTGGTTCAGGATGATAGTTGGGCTGTTTGTGAATTCACTCTAGACAGTCACACAAAGGGAGCTGAGGTGTGTCCTGCATATCCTGATGGGTCTTCATGGGCTAGAGTGATGGGAGCAGTTGATACTTGCACCTGAATGGGGCTGTGCCTGTCCTTACACAAACAGTATTTAACCCCCTGGAGTGTGCCTGGGCCACCCACATGAGTAGCCCTGTAAACATGTCTCATACCTGCCACTGCAGTGTCTGTTTGTGCAGTTTTTAACTGCCATTTCAACCTGGCAAGTGCACACACTTGCCAGGTCCAAACCTTCCCTTTTACTACCAGTAAGTCACACCTAAGGTAGGCCCAAGGCAGCCCCATGAGCAAGGTGCAATGTATCTAAAGAAGTAAGATATGTACTGGTGTGGTTGACATGTCCTGATAGTGAAATACTGCCAAATTCGTTTTTCACTACTGCAAGACTTATCTCTCCCATAGGTCAACATGGGGATTGTATTGAAATATCTTTTAAGTGTAATTTCTTATTGGCAGCAGATAGAGATGTGGAGTTTGGGGTCTTTGAACTCCCAATTTAAACATAGATCTTTTGGTGAAGTAGTTTTTTTAATTGTAAGTTTGAAAATGCCACTTTTCAGGTCAAGTCAAAGGAACTTTATTTCGGCTACAAGAGCCATAAAAGCGCATAGCAGCAATAAATACAAATAAATACACAAAGTAATAAATGTAACAATACATATAATGATAAAAATGGAATAAAGATAAAATACACTCACACAGTGTGATGGAACAGTCTTGTTGGAACCATTAAGCAGATAGAAATTTCCCTCTAGCAATCCAGCTAGCTCCGAGGAACTTGGCAACGGCGATCACTAGCGTTGGCCTAGTGTCTGATCTGAGGATTCGCAGGGCTATTTCAGAGCTGCGGACTCCCAGCAGTCTGCATGCCGGGCCAGCCATTTCCTACGTGAGGCAGTGTACGCGGGGCAGGCAAAAAAGACATGAGGGAGGTTCTCAATGGGGGCTTTGCAGGCTGGACAAGCGGTTGATTCTTTGTGTGACCAGTGGCTGGTGAAAAGCCTTAGTGGTAGCGTTCCAATGCGGAGCTGAAAGTACAGTTTCCTTTCCCTTGGGACCGTGATTATGTCCCAAAAGCCTCATACTTGCATGTCTCTTTTAAGTTAACAAAGTCACAAGATAATGTAGTGTGAAGTGCAGCCCCTAAATCTTCGTGATCTGCCATTTGCCAATATAGTTTCTTTAGTTCGCTTTTTGAGGGAAAGACGGAGGTGGTTGGTATATTCCAGAGTTCACTGAGCCCGAGTGAGTAAAGTGACCCCTTGATGTATCGTAGCCAGGGGATGCTGTGAAGATGATCAGCTTTTAAAATAACCTGCAGGGCTACAGTAAAGGTTTCAAGCTCTGGGGTAGTCCAGAGATGCCGCCAGTACAGGAGAGAGCGTAGGCGGGCTTTATGACCGTTGCGTTTTATGCCAAGATCCTTAAAAAGGTGGAACAGGGGACTGCTTGGTGGAAGGGACACAAGGTTTCTTAGGAAGTTGTTTTCAGCGATGGCTATGTCTTGGATTTTGGTGTAACCCCATAGTTCAGCCCTGTAAAGTGCTGAGGGCACAGCCTGGGCTTCGTATATCTGTATTGCTGGGCGAATTGGTTTTGTGTGTGAGAGGTGAAAGTTTTTTAATAGTACCCTTGTTGTTTGCTTTAGTTTTAAAGCTTGCTTTCCTATGTGTGATTTCCAAGACATGTTGTCAGTCAATGCTATACCCAGGTAGCTGAAAATGCCCACCTTCTCAAGTGTGGTGACCTCTAGTGTAAACTTCCCTCTAAAAGATCTATGGGGATTGAGGGTCATTAGTATTGTTTTAAAGGCATTGATTTCAAGTCCCCGCGTTGAGCAGAATTTCTCAAAGCACATGAGGAGTTTCCTTAGTACACTAGGGGTCTTGGATATCAGGAAAGTATCATCTGCAAAGAGCATGACAGGGATTTTTTGTGTGCCAAGTGATGGTGCGTCAGCCTCCACTCTAAGCAGGGAGGGGACGATTTCATTGATATACAGAGAGAAGAGGGTCGGGGCAAGGACACAACCTTGCCGCACACCCCTTGATACATGGATTCTATCAGTTAGTTGCCCCTTGTTGTCCCACCTGACTTGTGCATAGTTGCCCTCGTGGAGCCGTATCAATAGTGCTAGGATATGCTCCGGAATTCCCATTCGGGAGAGGGTGTTCCATAGTTTGTTGCGATGTACTAGGTCAAAAGCAGACTTTAGATCCACAAAAGCTACATATAGGCTCTCTTTACCAATGAGCACTGTTTTCCAGTATAAAAATAGGAACCTGAGGGCTTGGTCAGTGGTAGATAATTTTTTCCGGAAACCGGCTTGGAGGGGACTAAGGACATCATGTTCAGTCATCCAGTATTCAATCTTTCCCACTAGGCAGTGGCAGAAGACTTTTTGCACACAGTCAATTAGACTAATTGGTCTGTAGTTGCAGGGGAGTGATCTGTCGCCCTTTTTAAAGATTGGGACAACAATAGCCCCTTTCCAGGACTCAGGGATAGGGGCCCCAGATGCTATTGCGTTCGCTATGATGGTGAGGTATCTTGAACTGGATGCAATGTCAGTTGAGAACAGGTCTGCTGGAACACCATCCGAGCCAGGGGCCCTGCCGTGTTTTATGGTGCCTAGGGAATATATTATGTCACTTTGAGAGAACAGCTGTTGCACTTCAGTGGTGGGTGCTAAAGAAGTGTTTAGGCAGGGGTCCATGTGAACAGGAGTGGGGCTATCATGGTCATGGGAGTACACCCTACTAAAATGATCTACCCAGTCTTTCGGGGCGATAGTGGTTGTAATGTTCAATCCACTGCTTTCTGGGCCTCGTGCTGCCAGGGACCAGAACAGACTACAATTAATCTTGCGCACAGCGTTGCTAAGTGCTGTCCACCACTTATCATCTTGGTCACGCTTGGCTTTGCGTATGGCTGACTTGTAGGACTTCCTAGCTAGGTTGATGGCGTTGGCATCCTTGGATTTAATAGCTTGGATTAAGTGCTTATTTAAGGACCAGCACATTTTATTGAGCCAGCAGTGCCTACCTTTGGGTCTCTTGCCATCATGGGCTGTGGATACTCAGAAGTGGGCTGCGATGTCCCTGAAGCATGAGGTGTGAATTAAACTTATTTCCTTATAGGGTATTGCAGGACCCACCTCTACGTCCATTAATGTAGTCTTTAGGGTGTTATTAGCTGCGTTGATGAGTGCGGGCCGAGCCGCAACCTTGTCCCACTTTAGGTGTTGTTTGTCGTTAACCAGGCTAATACCCTCTGGTGCTGTTACTGAGGAGTTAATTGTGGGTGAGTGGTTGACCAAAGCTAAATTATGGACAGATTATGATAACTTTCAGTTATTTTTCAATGATCGTCATGTCGATGACTAGGGGCCATAATCTTGTGTCGAATAGACAGTAGTTGATTCTGCTGGTGTGGTTGGTTTTGTTGAATGTGTGACGGCCTTTGGCGTCTGATTTGGTTCTGCCATTTAATGCCCTGAGCCCAAATTCCATGGTCAGTGACTTTACTTGGACAGCGACCTGCGATCATCTCTTGATGGGTGGAACGGACAGGGTGGGGATAGACCAAGCTCGATCGTCCTCGTCTGTGGACCTGAGATAATCCCAGTCTAGAGGTTCGAATGTGACATTAAGGTCACCTGCCACAATGGTTTTATGATGGCGGGGACAGTTTTGCAAGAGGGCTGCCAGGACACAAAGGGTTTTGGAGACTTGACCCCCCCGACCCCTCGAGTGTAGATATTGAAGATGTTCACAACGGTGTCAGGCCCGATTGATAGGCAAAGACCTAACAGGTCGGGAGAATCGGTGGGTAGCTGTAATATACGACAGTTAAGTGATGTTCTGATCCAGATGGTCAAGCCCCCAGAAGGCCTGCCTCTAGTACTGGGCACGGCAGGGATGTGGAAGTTTGAATATCCTGTTCGAAAAAGTGGATCAGTTGACCATGTCTCTTGAAGAAGGCATCTGTCATGTTCTTCAATAAAAGAGGTAAAGGATGGAAGAGGGAGAATAGATTTCAAACCTGCCACGTTCCATGAGACAAGTCGTACCCCAGTGAGTGGAAGAGCTATCCTGTCTAATGGCCTGGTATTTACATAATTAACTGCCAGAGGTTGGTTTGGCAGGTGAGGTTGAGTGGGAAGAAGTGGATCAATACCAATGTTGGTCAGTGAGACCTGGGGTGAGCGGTGATGTTCCTCTAATGGAGCTGACCTGGCCCTGGTGAGGGAAGTGCTTGCAGGCTTAGCTATTGGTTCTTGATTTGGTGGGCAATATTCCTGCAAGGTGAGAGATGCAGTATTGTCATATTTGCACAGTAAGCCGTCAGAGGTCTGGGGGAATATGTCATGAGAGGAAGAATAAGTACTTGCACTGGCAGTGTTAGGGATTGCAGCAGGCCTGGAGGTGATTGATATATGTTGGTTTCGTGGTTTTTCAGCATAGATTTTAGATGAAGCTTTAAGTCAATCGTTCTCACCAAGGGTAGATAAATTATTTCCTAGGCAGTAGCTCGGGCAATCCCCGTAGTACGCAGGTGGCCTAGGGTATTTGAACTGGATGCGCGAGTGTGCTGGTGGGCTTGTTCTTGCATCTAGGGCCACCAAATTGTCCACCATGGTCCCGTCCTTGAGTGTCAGTTTTAAGATGTCAAAATGTGTTCCCAGGTCAGGCCATCTTGATACATTAATTATGTCCTCACGTATTACAGAGCGACAGCCTCTTACATGGGGAATCCAGTGAATTGCCTTGTTTCTGATAAAGTCTGCCCCTTCCTTTTGTGTCGACGTGTTTAACTTGGGGACGTTGACCATTAGAACTACATTTCCTGATTGAGACCACTCAATGGCAGGCTGTACAGAGTATTTTGGGGCAGTATTGCTCATGAGTTTGGGGATTTTGTGATAGTCGTATAGTGCATTTCCTGCGCCTAAGATGTTATGCAAAGGAGGCTGGTGGAAGTTCTTGGTCTTAACACTGGCTGAGAGGAGGCCATCACAACTGGGTGCTGAAAAAATGGGCAGATTCGTCGCGGTGCCTGCTAGGGTTGGGCTTTGGGTAAAGTTCATGGTGGCCGTGTCATCTGAAAGAGTTAACTGTTTTACTATTGCAATTAAGGAGTTAACCATGAGCTTAAGTTCTTCCTTTTTTAATTCTTGTATGCATTGAATGTGCTGTGGGTTTATGTAAGTTGAATGTGTGTTTGCGGCTACTAGCCCATCCACCCTGGTACCTGGGTCGAGGTCATCATGTGATTCTAGGGCATTAATTGACGGGTTAAAGAGGTTGCTGCACTGGATGAAATCGCCAGAGCCCAGTGGTGGCTCGTTCACTAGAGATGGAGCAGTGTGGGTGATAACATTTCTGCCCTCTCCCTGCCCTGTAGTGGCTGTGTCCTGTTGCCCACTTTTCACAAAAATCTCAGCAATTTTCTTTGGGCCAGCCCTCATTTTGGTTGGGGAGCACTCCCCCCCAGTACCGTTAGAGTTATTTCCCTGAGGAGTAGTTAAATTTCCCTTGCATTCACCCAAAAAAGAGTAAATTCTGTCCATAACGCAGTTACTAGCTGCATGCATGTGTCTTTTCCGCTTAGCTTTTAGCCCTGCCCCTGCCCCTGCCCCAGCCTCTATTGCTTTCCTTTTACCCACCTGGGACTGTTATTGGTGATAAAATGTTCTATAGAGTATCAATATAACGATGCAACCTACGGGATGGCACAGTATTGGCAGTAGCGCGTAGAGCTACGATCAATGATGCCTACTTGAATGGTCAATGTTAGGGGGGTGGCCCAGCCCGGCCTCTTCCGAGATCCAACGGGCGTGGACGGGCCCGCCCTTGGCCCAGAAATAGCCCAGGCGTGGCACCGCGCAGGGAAGTGCCCCCACGCGCTTTATAGCGCTCGTTGGTGTCAAGTGGATGCAGGTGAAAATGGCCGCCTCCTGGGGCCTCAAAGCAGCTTGCGATATGTAGTCCCTCTCAAGTCTTTAGCGCGTCCCGCGCAGCGAGGTGCCCCCACGCGCTTTATATCGCTTGTTGGTGTCAAGTGGGTGCAGGTGAAAATGGCTGCCTCCTGGGGCCTCAAAGCAGCTTGGGATATGTAGTCCCTCTCAAGTCTTTAGCGCGTCCCCTTTTAGAAAGGGGGCATTTTCTTACTGCACTATTCTGGGCCTCAGTCTGGCTATGGAATACACGTCCGGGTCAGGATGACAGTTGGGCTGTTTGTGAATTCACTCTAGACACTCACACAAAGGGAGCTGAGGAGTGTCCTGCATATCCTGATGGGTCTTCCTGGGCTAGAGTGGAGGGGGTGAGGAGATGACACTTGCACTTGAATAGAGCTGTGACTGTCCTTATACAAAGCAGTCTCCAAACCCCTGGAATATGTCTGGGGCCAAGGCAGGAAAGGCAGGGTCTTGTGCACTACAACTTTCCTTTGAAGTTTGCCCGCTTCAAAGGCAGAAATGAGTATAAGTACTGGACCGCTGAGACCACAATTTTTAGAACACTTCTGGACTGAGGACATACTGGCAGGAGGAAAAGCTAGGTGCGGTGGGAGGGACTGCCACTCTGCCTGTTGCTTTGTTGTGCTTGCCTGCTGCTTGCTGCTTCTGTCCTAGGAGTGAAATGACTGGACTTTGCTTTCTACATCCTGCTTTCCAAGGTTCTCCAAGGGCTTGAACTGAGCTTGCCTCCTGTTAAGAAGTCTAAGGGAAATAAAAAATGTAATAGGTCAGTGTCTGGGCTCTTCTGCTGATAGTCGTGACTTGTCAAGTGGTGCCAACTCCAGTCCCTGGGCCCTTGTAAGTGCAAGCTGGTGCCCTGAAGGAGGAAATCCACACACCGACACACTGTGGCAAAAGAATCGACTCAAAGCCTGTCCCGCGGCTGGAGAATCAACACAGCACCTGTCTCGCAATTACAGATTCAACGCAGCAACTGTTTCACAGCATCTCCACCAACACAGCACATCTGGATTTTCCATGCATTGTCCCCAGGGCATCAATTTCTCATTGACCCTGCCCAGTAGTAAGGAACCAAGGCTGTGTGTCTGGAAATCAACACATCGCCTTTCCTGCAAGGAAAGAATCAACGCATCACCTACCTGCCAGTAAGGAAACGACACATCATCTCTCCTGCGAGGAAAGATCAACACATCACCTGCTCTGCGTAGTAAGGTACCAACGCACACTTTGCTTTTTGCCTTCTCACCTCTCCTGCGGGCTGCATCATCTTTGTTTTTAACGCAGCCCAGGTACTTTGTGCTAAAAAGATACAATCATAGATTCCTATGGTGTAAGACTAATTTTCACTTTTGAAAAGTGACTTCTTTACTTGTGTATGGTGGATTTTTGTCGTTTTGGTCTTGTTTCATTCAGATGAATGTTGACTATTTTTCTAAATTGATGTTAAGTCCTTTTGTAGTGTTTTCACTCTGGGCCAGATGTAGGTAGGTAAAAAATTGCGAGTCGGAAATTGCGAGCCTTTGCGACTCGCAATTTCCGACTCACAATATGGTATCCAACAAGAAAAAGCGACTAAATTTTGCGACTCGCAAATGAAGTCGCACTGCAGATTGCAAGGTCGCTTTTTGCGACCGCCCTAAAAACGAACATGCAAATTGCGAGTGGGTTTCACAAATTGCGACTGTGCCGAAAATTGAATGCAGGTGCAGCAGAACACTCTGGAAAGCACTTCCTGGCTCTTGATGATGACATCACAGCCAGGAATTTACTAATACACCTGGGAGGAGGGAGGACCACACCCATTTTAAACTGCTGAACAGCCAACAGGAGGAACAGCAGCTACAATGGAAGAACCAGCCAGGAAGAGAAAGCTAAAATTTGCAGGAAAAGAACTGGAGGTGCTGACGGAGGAATGCTGCCAGCATCATGATCAACTCTTTGGGAGAGCAGCCCTCAGTGTGCCAGAGCAGGAAAAAAGGAGGATTTGGAGTGAAATCCAAGACAAAGTAAATTCAATAGGTGTGAGCCACAGGAGTATTGAGGAACTTTAAAAAAGGTGGTATGACCTGCGCTCCCGGAACAAGGAGAGGGTGGCAGAGCGCCTCCGGGAGATGAGGGGCACTGGAGGAGGACCATCTACCATACCACCATCCACACCCATGGAGGAAAGAGTGGAGGAGACCCTGGAGCCAGAGGCAGTGTCCGGAATAGGAGAGCTGGACATGTCAGCGCCAGGACCATCAACCAGTGAGTACCATGAGACATGCATGTACACCCATATCTGCCATACCCCCACCCACCTAGTACACAGCAGCATGCACAACCAAAATAGCTCCATTTCAGAGTAGCGACCACCTGAATGGTGCATTATGGGCAATGTAGTCAAGTAGGCAGCTGATAGGCAACAGTTTATTAGGAAGCATATAACAGATGGTAGATACTGACAATGTGTTCCCTATCTCCCACAGGTCTTCCACACAACACCACCTCCAGCCACACCGTCCAGGGGCCACAGGTCAGCCACCAGGCAGCACAGGACCCAGGAGCAGCCACCACAAGGACCTGCACCACCCAACAACATCCCCTCCAGATGCACCAGTGGCCATACTGGAGATTGAGGCAGCACCCGGTCCCAGCCACAGTGCCAGCGTACAGGACACAGAACCACCACTGCGTCGCAGGCGACGGGTCAATGTCCCTCCAGTGTCACAGGGTGAAGTAGGGGACGCCTCCATTTCCGCAGCCGAGGCTGCACTCATCCATGGTCAGCGCCTGCAGACAAGGGAAATGAGACGTATTTCAGGGGCCATGTGGCGCATGGAAAGAAACCAAACATCAGGGCTGCAACAGGTCCACACAGAGCTACAACAGCTAAACAGCAATGTAGGTGACCTTGCGCTCTCAATCAGACAACTGGTGGCTGAACTTGTCACGGAGAGAGAGGGTGCAAGGTGCCGTAACCGGCAGCTCATCCACCGCCTGGACCGCATGGCTGCCTCCATCGTCCGGCTGGCTGTAAACACCACTGGGCTGTCACGCCGCACAGTCAGCCTACAGGTGGACATGAGCCACTTTGCCAGCGATGTGGCTCGTGGGCTGGGACACATTAGCCATGCAGTCGACATGATGGAGGCATGACAGGTGGCTAGGGGCGGGGCAGACACGCCGCAAGACAGTGAGGAGGGCTCTACCATAAGTAGTGCCTCAGCCACAGACACCAGGGTGTTGCGTAGTGGAAGTGCACGGCAGGGCACTGCAGACGCTCCAGGAACCAGCCATGCTGGGCGAGCCCGGGGTAGGGTGTGAGCTACGCACTGACATTGAATGGAGGCACATGAGGTTAATGTGTCCTCATAGCAGGTGGACTTTTACAGCCCCTGATCAGTTGTTTCTGTAAATAGTTTATTGTTTCACATCATTAAAGTTCTTGTTTGTTCCACTTCACACCTGGACTCTTTGTGTGTGACATTCGTGTGTGTGGTGACAGTTAGCACGTACCTTCCAAAGTATTGGTTTGCAATGTGGTCCTGTCTCTGTCTGCCTTGATTTGCAATGCTTCTATCCCCATGATGGCGATGTGGTAGCTCTTGCTCGTCATCCTCCGAATCTGGGTCTTCTGGGGTGAGATGTTGTGCAGTATAGCGCATGCGCCAACGATCTTGAATGCTGTTAATGGGGCATACTGGAAGGCACCTCCACTTCTGTGGAGGCATCTGAATCTTGCCTTCAACAGTCCAAAGGTCCTCTCTATAATATTTTGGGTCCTCCTATGTGCACTGTTGTATCGCCTCTCTGTCTCATTGCTGGGTGTTAAGTATGGGGTAAGTATCCATGGTCGTAGTGCACATGCACTGTCACCTGTTTGGCATAAAATCTACAATGTTAGCTGGGCATAGATGGGTACCACATTGACCTGTGTGTATGTCTGCAAGGTGTATTCAGCTATACCCAGGAGGTATCCGTCTCCAAACTCCCCACGTTCTAGGCGTTGGTGTATCCCACTGTGCCTGAAAATGTAGGAGTCATGTGTACTCCCTGGGAATTTGGCAACCATGTCAGTTATAACATAATGGGCGTCACATACCACCTGGATGTTCAGTGAGTGGGTACACTTCCGGTTGCGGAACAGATATTCCAGATTTGCAGGAGGGCATATTTGTATATGTGTCCCGTCTACACACCCTATTACATGCAGGAAGTTGGGAATCCTGTAGAATTCCAACTTGGTGCTGTTGATTTCTGCCTCATTCCTTGGTAGTTATATGTATCTGGACATGTGTGTGAGTATGGCATATAGGAAAGATTTGAAGAACCGTGAGAGTGCACTTTGAGATACCCCACCTGCCACGGCAATGACCCCCTGATAGCTACCCGAGGCCAAGAGGTGCAGTGAGCATAGCACTTGCACATGTGTGGGGATGGCGCTGCCGTGCACAGTCTGGCGTTGAAGCTGCGGATTGAGTAAATCTATTAAATCTAGTATTGCTGCACTGCTAAGTCTGTACTTATCATATATCTCCTCCTCAGTTTGTTGGAAAAGTGTCTGTCTGGTTCTGTATATCTTCTCCTTGTTGGAAAAGTGTTTGTCTGGTTCTGTATATCTTCTCCTGTCTCTGGCTCCTCCTCCTCATCTGCTGTGCGGCGTGGCTCTCCTCCTCCTTGCTTTCACATATATCTCTGCCATCTTGAGTGGCCCAGGTGCCTTCTGGGTCCCCTTTTATACTTTGGTTATGGTTACCACCAGCTCTGAGTTAGTGGTAAATTGGAAGTGCAAAATGGGCTGTTTGCGACTAGTCGCAATTTGCGAGTGGCTATTTCATATGGGTTGCGACCCGCGAATTGCGACTTCCTATTTGCGGGTCGCAAAATGTGGTCGCTATTTTTGCGAGTCGTAATGGCTTGCGTCGCAATTTGCGATTCGGAAATGGGATTTTTGCATCCCATTTCCGATTTTGCGGGGTCGCAAATTGCGATTCGGGCCATTTGCGACTCGCAAAAGTTTGCTGCTTCTGGCCCTATGGCCCTATGTTACTATGTGTGTGTGCAAATAATTTACACATTGCCTCTAAAATAAGCCTGACTGCTCGTGACAAGCTGCCAAGGGGGTGAGGAGGGGTTATCTTAGCTGTGTGACTCCGTTACCCTGACTAGAGCGAGGGTCTTTACTTGGACAGGGTGCAAATCACTGCCAACTACAGACCCCAATTCCAACATTATTAATCAGTGGTGAGGCTAGGACTGTTGAGACGGACCACTCACCTGAAAAGCAGGATGTCTGCAGGGGCAATGGTATGCCCCTGACCTCCTGGAACACCTCTCACCACTTCCTGGTGGACACAGAAACCCCAGCAGGTGTCCCAAAAGGAAAGGGGGAGTAGAAGAGAAAGAGACAAAACACTGCCACATCTTGCCGGTCCAGCCAGGCACCCTGTATCTTCGGGGGCAGGTCATTGTTGTCAGAGTGATAGTAGAGTTAGTGCACTCATCTTCCTTGAAACTGAATCTCTCTTTCTGATATGGGCACGGGAGCGGTAGAAGAACACCAGGATGCCACAGCACTTTTCTTGGATAATAATAACTGTTGGCACAATTACTAACACTGCATTACCAAAAACCCAAACTGAGTACCATAACAATAGGTATTGCAACACTAGGGCTGGCTTCACAGAGATTTACTGTTGCACACTACAGTTATAACTGTGGTTGCACTTATCATGCACAGGAAAGACAAACAAGGGCATTATTTATATCACGTATAACTTTCCTGCATGCATAGTGTTAAACTAAAAGGAACAAAAACAATCCAAGAAATACAAATGTTCACTCTGGCTTTAAACAGTTAGGGTGGCACAGTTTGGTTTGGTTTCACTGGGTGTGTGAAAAACCCTTCAAAATCTAATTCCTCAAACCTCAAAGACTGGCATGAATGACACAATTTAAATCCAAGAGTTATGCTATTAGAGAAAGTAAATCACGTAAATGCTCTTTTAAAATTGCACTGTCACTTTTTGTAGTACTTGAGCTCAAGCAGATTTCCTGAAACACATTTAGGTAAGCAACTACAATAATACTGTATAATGTTCAGAAATGCATTTGTCTCTTCAAGATAAGCACTCTGCCAAAATACGAGGTCTGAAATACACCAGCTGTTCTCAGAAAGCACGGCGCTCAAAGAACAAACACCCTGGAGAATAATAGTCACTTAGCTACAGTCTTTTCCGGAGTGCTAGAGGAATGCCTGGTGTCAGCTGGTACAGGAACGAAGAAAAGAGTTGCCTCAAAAGTCCTGAATACGAGGATGATTGCAGGGGCAGGACTACGAAATCAGATGCTGAGATCAGGAAGCAGAACAAAGCCAAGCAGTGAGGCATGCTTCACTCTGCTATTTATAGCCAATCAGGAAAGCAGTTGAGTTTCCACATGTGGATGAGTCACCACACCCAATTAGAAGCACATTTCTACACTACACCCAATTAGAAGCACATGTCTACACCTGCTCACATTAGCAAACAAGCATTGGTAAAACAAGCATTGACAAAACCAATTGTGTAACACAGCACATTATGTTTACTTAGAAACATGAAGGTTTAACCAAGAACAGAGATGTGACAGATAATGCAGGAGGCACCTTGGGGATTCCTGACAAGGACTAGTATTTGTACTTGACATACAGTGATTGCTGTACACTGCTTCAATATGGAAGACCATTACGCAACCACATACTGTTTTTTTTCCTTTTGGCCTTTTCTTTTTGCCTTCTGGAGTTTTTTTGCAACCTCTAAGTTTCATCCACAATCATGTCTTTGTCTGTTGAGCCAGCAGCAGTTATTACAGATTTGGTGTTTGAGCAGGAGAGGCAGGAGACCTATACAGTGCCTCAGCTCAAAAAGATCTGCAAAAAGTTGAGGTGTTGTTTTAAAGGCCTCAATAGAAAGGAGAAGTTGGTAAAGGCGCTGAGGGCCTGATTGGCAGCCCCGGAGGCTGGTGAGCATGCAGAGGTGGACAGTGTGGATCTGAAGGAACAAAATCTACATGGTGATTTTGTGACACAACAGGATCTGCCTGGGGGAAGGCAACCTCGAAGGAAGATAGTAGTGTTTCTCCCAAGTGGCTGACCCCAGAGGGGCTGGAGAACAGACAGGAGGCCAGGAAGTTTCCTTTGGAGCTTGAAAAACTCAGGCTAGAGATGGTGGCAAAGAAACTAGCCATAGAAGAAATAAAAATTGTCTTGGCTCACAAGCAGAGCTTAAAGGAGCTAGAATTGAAAGGCAAGGACAGCACAGATAGTGGCAGCATTTCATCAGTGCAGTCTGAGAGATAGGTGCACTTACCCAAGAATGTAGGGAAAGAATACACTAAAGAGGATGACATACACAGGTCGTTTCAGGTCTATGGAGCAGCTCTCCACATGCAGGCAGTCCCTGAGTGAGATTGGGGGCAGGTCTGTGGAACTACTTAACAGTGAAGGGGAGGGGAGGGACACCTTGTTGGCACTAGGGGTAGCAAGTGGGTTCACCTACACTACCATGAAGGATGCCCTCATCACTAGTTATGGCCTGATACCAGAGATGTACAGAAGGAAGTTTAGAAAGAATAGGAAACTTGATTTCCAGTCCTGACTTGAGTGTGTGGATTCCTTTTGCAAAGCACTGGATGGTTGTGTGAAGGGCAATGAGGTAACAGATTATCGGGGGATGTAAAATTTGTTTATTTGGGAGCAATTGTCTAGTCTGAGTTTTCCTGAGCTGCACCAGGACTTCATTGACAGCAGGTTTACTGTCCCCAGGAAGGTTGCTCAGGAGGCGGACCACTGGTTGGGTACCAGAGTCCACTAGAAGTTGTATGTGGAAGACTCAGCCATTGGTGGGCTGGGTCCCCCATTAGAAAAAGGAGGGGGAGACAAGGATAAAAGTAAGGAGCCCTCAAAAGGGCCCCAAACCAGTTCCCATGGTAAGGAGTCCCAACCCCCTGTTGAAAAGAAAAGTTGGTTCCCTTCAGTAAAGCCTGCAGCGAAGGGACCCCTGAAGTTTTTTTGCCTGTGGCCAGGAGTTGGCCCCAGTTAGTGGTGAGGAGCAAGCTGAGGTAATCCTAGTCTCCCTGGGTGAGGGTGAGGTGGTCCAGAGAATGATCATGCCTGGCAACAGTAAGAGGTACAGGCAGTGGCTGACCACCAACGGGAGGTGGGTGGAGGTTTTTAAGAGTCCTAGGAGCCAGTATGATAACTGTCCGCTGTCATCTGTTGTCTCAAGAGCAGGTAATCCCTAATGTGGTCCATCAGGATGTAGCAGTAGTGAGCACCAATGTTTGATAGCTCAGGTTCCCTTTGAATGGGTGGAGGTCTCATGTTCCTGAGTGTAGCTGTGAATCCATCCATGCCTGTTGACTGTCTGCTAGGGAATGACCTAGAGCACACCGCCTGGAAGGAGGTGGAGCTTAGGCGCACTTGGAGATGTTAGGATTGCCAGAGTGGGCGTGCATGACCACATGGTCCATGGCTGCCAGAGAAGGTGATCAGAAGGACGTGGAGCCTTCTACAGTGGCCCAAGTGCCTGCCAGAAGCAGGGGGGGGCAAGGGGCACAAGAGGGGCAAGGGGCACGGGACACCTGCTCCTGAGATTCCCACAGTCCAGAAGGAGGCTGAACCTGAGGGGGGTACTCTGGAACCTCCAGGGGAAAAAGTGGCCGAACTGTAAGACATGCCTGAGCTGACCAATTGACACCTCTGGATCTCCCCTGATTTACTGGGAGAATGATCGCCTGTATAACGAGTCTAAGGTTGCTGAGACTGTGGCAGCCTGTGTGCTGGTGTTACCCCAGTGTTTCAGAGCCTTCTTATTGGGTCTGGTTGATGATGTGCCACTGGCAGGTCATTTGGGGCAGGACAAGACCTTTGACAGGCTTGTCACCAACTTCTATTTTCCTCAAATGAGGAAGATCTCTAATGTGTTCGGCAGGACTTGTCAAACCTGCCAGGCAAGTGGCGAATCTGAGAAGAGGTGAAAGGATCCTCTTGAACTATTTCCTGTCCTGAGCATCCCTTTTGAGCAGGTGGACATTGACATAGTGAGGCCTCTGGATCCCAAGACAGCATTGGGCAACAGGTTTATCCTGGTCCTGGTGGACCATGCTACCCAGTATCCAGAAGCTATCCTTCTAGGACAGTGACTGCACCCACATTGGCCAGGGCAATTATGGGGATCTTTACCCATGTGGGTTTCTCCAAGGAGGTGGTATATGACCTGGGTACCAATTTCATGTCATTGTACATGAAAGCCATGTGGATGCCGTGTGGTGCTACCTAGAAGTTCACCATACCTTACCACCCCTAAAGCAATGGGTTGGCTGGAAGGTTCAACAGTACCCTGAAGGGGATGATTATGGGTCTCTCAGAACCCATGAGGCGGAAGTCGGACGTCCTGTTACCATGCCTGTTGTTCGCCTAGAAGAGGGGGGGGTTCAGCCCTGTTGAACTTCTGCATGGGCACCCTGTGAAAGGGCCTCTCAGTTTGGTGAAGGAGGGCTGGGAGCAAGCTCCTAAGAAGCCACCCCAGGATGCATTCAGTTATTGCTGACCTTTAGGAACCAGACAGTCTGCTACCAGACACTCGCCAAAGAGAATCTGAAAGCTAGCCAGGAGGACATGAAATGCTGGTATGACCAGAATACCACTCTGGTTGAGTTTCAGCCTGGCCAGAAAGTGTGGGTGATGGCCCTGGTAGAGCTCTGTGCTCTCCAAGACTGTTGGTCTGGGCCCTTTGAGGTGAAGGATCGCAAGAGTAATGTTACCTACTTGGTGGATATGGCGATTCTTAGGAACCTTTGAGGGTCCTGCTCATAAACCACCTCAAGAAGCAATTTTAGAGTTCTGAGTTGGCCATGCTCTTGGTCACAGATGATGGGGTGGTAGAGGAGAGTGAACCTCTCTCTGACGGCCTGTCTTCCAAAGAAGAGGATGGGGCAGTACAGAGTGTAAACCTCTCCCCTACTATGACCCTAGAGCAGCAGAAGGACTGTTGCCAGTTACTGGGACAGTTTGCCTCTATGTTCTCATTCACCCTTGGAGTCACCCAATGGTGTACTCATGGCATTGACACTGGTGACATCCTACCTGTTTAGCACAAGTCTTACTGGGTGACTGATAGTGAGGAACAGCATCAAAGGGGAAGTCTCTAAGATGCTGGAGTTAGGGGTGATTGAGCACTCCAACAGTCCTTGGTCCAGCCCAGTGGTTCTGGTTCCCAACGCTGCTTCACTCGGTGTCACACCTGAACTAAGGTTCCGCATTGAATACCGGGGGCTCAATGCTGTCACTAAGACTTGCGCACACTCATTCCCTGAGCTCATTGACTGGTTGGGAGCTGTCAAGTTCCTTAGCACATTTTATCTAATGCCTTGGTGCTATCCGATTGCCTTAATCGAGGACCCAAGGAGAGGTTGGCATTGTCAACACCAGAGGGGCATTTCCAGTTCCGTGTTATGCCCTTTGGGCTGAAGAACGCCCCCGCCACCTTTCAGAGGCTGGTCAACCAGGTCCCGGCTGGGTTGGAGAACTTCATTGCCACCTATCTGGATGACATTGCTGTATTTAGCTCTAGCTGGTAGGACCACTTGTACCACCTCCAGTGTTGAGGGCTCTGCAGAGTGCAGGCCTCACTATCAAGGTCAGTAAGTGCCAGATAGGGCAGGGGTCTGTGGTGTGCTTAGGACACCAGGTAGGGAGCGGCCAGGTGGCACCCCTACAATCCAAGATTGACACCATTCGGGGTTGGGCACCCCCCAAGACCCAGACAGAGGTGAGAGCCTTTTTAGGTCCCACCCGGTACTACGGGAGATTTGTCAAGGGGTGTGGCACCTTTGTTGCCCACGTGACAGACCAGATTTCTGAGAAGAAGCTCCATTAGGTGAACTGGACCAAGGTGTGCCAGACCACCTTTGACACCCTAAAGGAGGCCATGTGCATAGCACCCTTGCTCAAGGCTTCTGACTTCTCCAAAGAATTTGTGATGTAGAAAGAAGCATCAGAGCATGGTTTAGGAGCCTTGCTTTCACAACTAAATGAGGAGGGCCTAGATCAATCTGCAGCCTTCATTAGTAGGAGGTTGCTTTCCCAGAACACTGGTGCAGCGCAATAGAAAGCTTTTTTTGTGGTCTGGCCAATTAAAAAGCTAGGACCATACTTGTTTAGGACTTACTTTCAGTTTAAGACAGGCCACATGTACCTCAAATGGTTAATGGAGATGAGGGGTGAGAATCCTAATCTGTTGAGGTGGTCTATCTTCCTACAGGTACTGAACTTTACTGTGGAACCCTGCCCTTGCACAGAAGATGCCAATGCTATTGGTCTGTCCAGGTTCTTCCGCCTTAGTGATGAGAACTCCCAAGAGGTTGGGTAGTTCTCCCCACTTTCAGCTGGAAGGATACATGTGTTAGACCTGTCAGCTCTCGTCATGCTTTCCCCTGTCTTTTTGGCTTCTAGCCTCCTGTTTCTGATCCTGTACTGAATTTTGTTTTTGCTAGCTTTAGGACTCTGGGCACTTTACCACTGCTGACCAGTGCTAAAGTGTAAGTGCTCTCTGTCTAAGTGGTATTGTTGCTTAGTTTATCCATGATTAGAATATTTGTGTGCCGAGAACCTGTAAATCAAATGCTACTAGTGGGCCTGCAGCACTGATCGTGCCACCCACGAATAGCCCTGTAAACATGTCTCAGACCTGCCACTGCAGTGTCTATGTGTGCAGTTTTAAAGTGTCATTTCAACATGGCAAGCGCACCCACTTGCCAGGCCCAAACCTTCCCTTTTGCTACATGTAAGCCGTCCCTAAGGTAGGCCCAAGGCAGCCCCATGGGCAGGATGCATTGTATTTAAAAGGTACAACATGCACTGGTGTGGTTTACATGACCTGATAGTGAAATACTGCTAAATTCTTTTTTCACTTTTGCAAGGCCTATCTGTCTTATGAGTTAACATGGGGATTGGCTTGCAATATCTTTTAAGAGTAATCTCCTATTGGGAGCAGATAAAGATATTGAGTTTGAGATCTCTAAACTCACAATTTAAACCTACATTTTTTGATAAAGTCGGTTTTAAATTTTAATTTTAAAAATGGCAATTTTAGAAAGGGGGCATTTTCTTGCTTAACCATTCTGTGCCTCTGCCTGGCTGTGGAATACAGGTCTGGTTCAGGATGATAGTTGGGCTGTTTGTGAATTCACTCTAGACAGTCACACAAAGGGAGCTGAGGTGTGCCTTGCATATCCTGATGGGTCGCCATGGGCTAGAGTGATGGGAGGAGCTGACACTTGCACCTGAATGGGGCTGTGCCTGTCCTTACACAAAACAGTTTCCAACCGCCTGAAGTGTGCCTGGGCCAGGGCAGGTAAGGCTCCAGGCACTACAAAGACTTTCCTTTGAAGTTTGCCTACTGCAAAGGCAGACACAAGTATAAGTACTGGACCTTTGAGACCACAATTTTAGAACACTTCTGGACTGAGTACATTCTGCCAGGAGGAAGAGCTAGATGCCTTGGGAGGGACTGCCAATCTGCCTGTTGCTTTGTTGTGTTGGCCTGCTGCTTGCTGCTTCTGTCCTAGGAGGGAAAGGACTGGACTTTGCTTTCCAAACCCTGCTTTCCAAGGTTCTCCCAGGGCTTGAACTGAGCTTACCTCATGTTAAGAAGTGTCAGGGACATCAAAAACTTCATCTGCCAGTGCCTGAGCTCTTCTGTGAGAGTCCTGACTTGCCAACTCCAATCCCTGGGACATTGTAAGTGTAAGCTGGTGACTTGAAGGAGAAAATCCACTTACTGACACTGGCAGAAGAATCAACACAAAGCCTGTCCCGCGGCTGGAGAATCAATGCAGCGCCTGTCTCATGGCTACAGTATAGATGCAGCAGCTGTTTCACAGCAGCTCCACCAACACAGCACATCTGGATCTTACACGCTTCTGCCCCAGGGCATCAATTTCTCATTGGCCCCACCCCGTAGTAAGGAACCGAGGCTGCGTGACTGGAAATCAATGCATCGCCTTTCCTGCAAGGAAAGAATCGAAGCATCACCTACCTGCCAGTAAGGAACCGATGAACCGATCCTCTTGCAAGGAAAGAATCAGCATATCCCCTGCCCTGCGCAGTAAAGAACCAACGCACACTTTGCTTTTCACCTCCTCACCTTCCCTGTGGCCCACATCATCCTTGTTTTTGATACAGCCCTGGTACTTTGTGCTAAAAATATACAATCATTGATTCCTATGGATTACGACTCATTTCCACTTTTAAAAAGTGACATCTTTACTTGTGTATGTTGGATTTTTACCCTTTTGGTCTTGTTTATTCAGATAAATATTGGCTATTATTCTAAACTGGTGTGGAGTCCTTTTGTTGCGCTTTGATTGTGTTACTGTGTGTGTGTTTGTGTATGGGTGTGTGTATGTGTGCAAATACTTTACACATTGCCTCTGAGATAAGACAGACTGTTCGTGCCAAACTACCAACGGGGTGAGCAGGGATTATCTTGGCTGTGAGACTCCCTTACCCTGACTAGAGTGAGATTCCCTACTTGGACCAACAATTATACTTTAGTGTGTCCTAAGAGGGATGGGTATGCCCACATGTGGTCCTGTGCACATTTTGTCCCTGGAGCCAAGCTGTACCTGGTTGTGGAACCCATAACTAGGGCAAAATGGGTCCTGGGTTGCTTGTGTTTCGGCTCAGGTAGGGCCTTGTTTGGCAGTTCAGGCTGGACTGTTCCAATTGGAGAAGGATGAAGATTGATTTGCATATAGCTGGGTCCAAACTGAGGTGACATAGTTTGCAAAATAATAATGGATTGGGATGTGGCACAAGTAATTACCAGTGGCTAAGATTAATTCAAGCATTCCATCAATCAAGTTTTGTAAACTTTAGTTTTTTTTTGCGCAGCACCACCTCGCTTTTCTGCTGCCATCAGACAAAAAGACTGGCCAGGGCTACAGACTAGTGAGCATTGGCTGAGGTGGGGTGACATGACATACAGGGGTCTCCCGCACCTAGCAGCAAGTGACACACCACTGGGTTGACATAATCAACCTGAAGCTGGACCTGTTGCACCATCCGGGAGTGGAAGTGGCAGGGCTAGGTAAGTGATGTTATGTAAAACATCATTTATTATTATATTGATTTATGACTTTTCCAGGTAGCATTACCTACAGGTAAGCTTAGGTTCAAAATATATCTATATCTATAGCTATCTCTCTCTCTCTATATATATATATATATATATCTGTGTGTGTATAGATATATACACACACATATATAATTGTATATACATTTAGAACAAATGTTATATATAATATATATGAAAGTGCTATTTAGAATATACATATATACTGTATGTGCATGTGTAGGCGTGTATAACAATCAAAACAATGCCTTTTCAAGATGAAAATGTTTTGTAAATTATGGAAAAAAGAAGCAGAAACCTTTGAGTAATTCCTACATTTAGGTGGAGAGTGGCTCTGATATAGAGCACCCTACAACACCAGTGACGCTCTAATTTTGCAGTGTGCAGCACACACAGGAAAATGCCTCAGATTGTTTTTGTACAGCACAATGTCTCTTCCTACACATAAACAATCCTGCCTGTAATACAGGCACACTTGCACCAGTGTGCCAGGGCAAGGAGAGAGCCTTAATGCATCCTATCTTAGTAGATATGGTGCATTATTGCTCTCTCCGTTTCACAGAGTGCAGCAAGTTGTCTTGCTGCATTGTATTGCGCAACATTTTGATAAATGTGCCCGCATATTCGCAGCGGACAAGGCCCATTTCAGGCTTTTTATTGTTGATGTGTGTCATTCACATCAATAAATTCACATTTTACACCATAGTGTGCCTGCATCCACTCTTTCTATTTCAAAGGAGTGGTCATGTTTCTCTGTAAACATTTGGATGTGAACTGTGCATAAGAGCCACAGTGTAGTCAGACATGTTGGCAGTGTGCCAGAATGACAGGGAGGGCGTAGGATTAAAGGATTTGGAGGGATGTGGAGTGGACATCAACTGAATCCTGCAATGCAACCCTGTTTGTGTTCCAGAGTAAGCCAGGTACGTGCTTGGGCGTTAAGAGATGCTTGTTACTAGGACATCCAGTCTGATACCATGGATGTTGTCATCCTCTGTGACATGTTGCTAATACAGCTTTCATCTCCATGAGGTGCAGGATGCTATGGAAATCTGACTTTACCCAGCAATAGAAACATTTTGTGAATTGAAGTGAGTGGAGCAGCAATATAATTGTAGGAAGCAACAAAGTGTAGGGAAGAAAACTGATTTATAGAGGAGCTTGAAGGAAGGAATAGGGTTGGTTAATCAGACAGTAGAATGCTTGACTGCCCCCTTGAAGAGAAAACTATATGGTTCGCTTTATCTTTCTTCCTTCCAGAAGAACCAAAGAGAGGCAAAAGCATGCATGGCAAGGCAGTAGCAGCACAACCAGGGCCCAAAGAGGTAATGGAGCTGGTGGTGATGTTGGCCTGGCCAAAGATGATGTTCCTGCTTGTGTTGGTAAGAAATGTACATTATGTATTTATTTCCCAATGTAACTATTCCCTCCTAGTGTGCACTATGGCATTCTGTATTCTTCCTTTTGTCAGTTTTCCATGGTCTCCTTTAATGTTCGTTATGCCCCCATATTTCCTTGAGTTTTTTATATTTCCTGTTTCCATAGCTGATTTCCTCCGATCAGTATCTTTCTCCCCCACCTCACTGTTGTGGTGACAGAGATCTTTACCTCACCCCTCTTGTGCTTATCTATGTTCCATATCTGTGCAGTGCAGTGCAGTACACGAATGGAGAGTGACTTTGTATACAGCTTTCAGAGTGTCACAGTTTCAAATCTGTGAAGCAAAGAGGAGGAACACACTACTATTTTTTTGTTTAGGGTTCAACAGAAGTGAAGTGAAAGATTGCTGAGTTAGGCGCTAAATTTGTTTGCCTCTAAAATGTCCTATTTTTAAAGAGTACCTACTACTTTTTGTCCTCATTTCAGGACAGTCCACTGCCGACTCCCACTTGCCTCATAGACCCGAAGTAGCCTCCACCCATGCCACTCCTGCTGGTGCTGCTTGTAAGTCATGTTGAATATTGTCTGCCTCGAAACTAGTATGTGTTAGGTGTGCTAACTTCCCCCATCTATTTAAGTGTAACCTTGAAGCACTCAAACCTACCTTCTTGTGTTGGTTTTATAGTCTCCCAGTTTCCACTGCTGACTTCCTCCTGTCTGTAGCTTTTGTCCCCTGCATGTTTTAGTAACCTTTCTCTCACACTTGTTTTACACGTCTTGTGTTAACAGAAGATTGCTGGCCACAAATAGAGGAACACAGGCCTAAGTATGCTATTCGCACACCATATATGTTCACAGAAGTCTTTATTGAGCAAACAGCCATAGCTCATGCATTTGACTAGAGATGGTTATCCTGGACCCAAACAGGATGTCATGCAACACAAGGTTCCATCGCGTCATGGTGAATTATCATAACAGCACAGCATGGCAGGATACATACTACCATACGTTCTTTCCATTCCCTTCTCACCCTGTCATTGTTTTTCTGATCCTTTCACACCCATGGCCCAACCTACAATATGAAAAAAAAGTATACATAGCATTGAATGATTGACTACTTTCTTGGTTCAGCAATCCTTTCAAAGTAATACTTTTGGTTAGTAGATAAGATAGCTAGCCCAACATTAGTGATATATTGTTTTTGTAACTTGTGTAAAATAATGTGATGATTAGTTATCACTGGAATCTAAATATGTGTGTTATGTGTTTATTTAGGCCCAGATGTTCTCCATGCTCCTGCTGAGGATGGCAGAGATCACCTCCCAGTTGAGGGGGGAGGAGTGCTGGGGCAAGTGGTAAATCACTTTCCTTTCACAGTGACAACTACTGCATTTGTTGATATATTCCTCCTTTTCTTCCAAGCCCACTTAGCAGTCCTTTTATAAATTGCCCAGCTTCCTATGTTCTTTTCTCATCCTTCCTACCAAGCAATTAATAGAATAAATGGTGCAGTGCCAAATGCCCACTCACCTATACCTTAGCCCATTTTTTCTGTCCCACCCAGCCCAACAATGTCAATCCCATCTTGGTATGTGCCACATTTCTTTCACAGTTTTCTCTTAAGTAACTATTTTTCTGGCTTCATTACAGTTCCATTTTCTACCACCCATTAACCAGGCAACTATCCCTGTTAGTATATGACACTCAACCATAGCATAACCAAACATGAATAAACCTAAACCAAGGCCTTCTGTTTATCTTACCTAACCTTACCCTACACTGTTACTTACTTACCTTATAGCCAATGGAAAAAGTATTTGTAGAGCAATATTTTGTGTGCAGGGACTCAGTCTGGAGTTGTACTCAGGGTGGGACTCAGGTGGGAGTAGGAAAAATAAGAACACAACTATTGGAATTTAGGAAGTTACACACCACTAGCTGTCGCAACAAACATGCTGCTTCTCAAGGATATCTCCATTAATGTTGTACATCATAGTCAAGTGAATTGTGCAGCATTAATGAAATGTTCCATATTCATCAATGCCAATAGCTGTTTATACTGGGCAGCTCATTAATTAAATAACACTTTTTTAATTACATTTTTTTATCAATGTTATATTAGGAAGCAAAGGATTTAGCATGTTTGACAGCAAAAACACAGGTGATCATTATGAACATGGCGGGAAAGACTGCACCGCCAGTGGTGGCGGTACCTACCGCCAACAGGCTGGCGGTCCGGGCCGCCAAATTATGAAGCACATGAAAAACAGCCAGCATGAAAACCACTCACCGCCAGCAGAGGAGTGCCGACATCGACAGAAGAGGCCGCCCACAGTCAGACAGAAAGGCCCCACCTGCCCAACAAATTATGAAGCACAAGTGAGTTCCAGGGTGGTAACCACCGCCACGCAAAGCCTGGAGGAAACAAAACAAATAAAAAGAGTGCAGATGTGGTTTCTGGGGTGCATGACTGGATGTCTGATGTTGTGGTGACTGCAAGAATGGGGTCAGCAACAGTGAATGAGGGTGCAATGCTTGTGAGTCTGCATGTTGAGGTGGCAGACAGGGAGGCGGGAGAGGTGGACACACTGGGGAAGTGGATGTTGTAGTCTGTGCTTTTGTATGTTGGCTGTGTGTATGCCTGTGGTGGGAAGTGTGGTGCTTGTGTTTCAGTCAATGTTTTTTGTGTGTTGAGGTGTGTGCATGGCTGTCTGAACCTGTGCTTGGGATGGGTGAAGGGCGTGGGGTGCTGGAAGGGGTAGAGGTGGTTGTAGGGGTGACGGAAAGGCCAGGGACACTGGCTGCCATCAAAGAGGAGGCCAGAGCCTGAAAGGCACCGTGAATACCTTCCAGGTATGCATTGCACTGCTGCATCTAGGATGCTAGCCCCTGGATGGCATTCAGAATGGTTGTCTGCCCTACAGAGATGGTCCTCAGGAGGCCAATAGCCTCCTCTGTGAGTGCAGCAGGGTTGAGTGGGGTAGGGGATGAGGTGCCTGGGGCGAAGGAGACGCCCACCCTTCTGGGTGAGCGGGCAAGGGCAACTGGGTGGGAAGCAACTGGGAAGGCGGTGATGGTATGGGGGTGGCAGAAGATGACAAAGAATGGGTGGGCCTACTAGGGTCCGCCACCACCATGGAGCTCCCATCGGAGGAGGTATCGGAGTCAATACCGCTTTTGGTAGTAGCCTCCCCATAATACTCCCCTTGCCCTCCAACTCACTGGTCCCCTTTGCGTCAATAGACTCTGCCTCCTTGGAACCGTGGGCCTCTGCATCCCCACTCGCCGGTGCCACTAATCCCTCGCCAGATGATGCTGATGTACACAGACAACACAAGAGTACAGGGGTGGGGAGACAAAACAGGAGAGATATATGTAAATACATGAATGGATGTACAAATTTGGTTCACTCATACATCCACCCAGCTTATGCACCAACATGCTGCACCTACAGCTATAATCATGCCAATGCCCCTGACTAGTGGCCACAACCCTAGCATACAACACTTCTCCCACATGTCACAAGGACCTGATGAACTGCAGACCTGCCCCTAATCATCTCAGTGCCCATGGGGGCTGGATTGCTGTAAAACACCTGTCAGAGTCCCTGGCACTAGACAGCATACATACCACAGCACCCTCAGACATCTAGCAAAGAGACAGGATATGGTGTTGGTACTCACCCCCTTGTGGCTGCTGTGCACCCTTCAAGCGCCCATCTAAGTCTGGATATGCCACCGCCAGAATGTGGCACATTAGGGGGGTCAGGGCCTGACGTGCACCTCTTCCTCGTTGGGAGGACTTCCCTAGCTGGGCCTCGCAGGTCTTCCTGGCCCAGCGCCGCAGGTCCTCCCACTGCTTCCTGCAGTGGGTGCTCTGCCGGTTGCAGACCCCCAGGGTCCTCACCTCCCTGGCTATGGCCTGCCAGAGTGCCCTCTTCTAGTGGGCACTGACCTGTAGGGAACACACAGAAAAGAAAAACAGAGTTCAGAAAATGGCCATGTGATACACTAACTAGTTGTCCCCTATGGGACGGACACTTCACAACATAATTTCACCACCTCACTCATGGTACTTGCCACACATTCTACGCCTGTGCAGGTACATAACGATAACACATGCATAAAGGCATTCACCACCATCACACACATCTATGCACGTCATCCGCCTACTCACCTGCTCCTCTGGTTGCCCATATAACTTGGCATACAGGGGTAGGGCCCTGTCCACCAGCTTCTCCAGCTCCTCTGTGGTAAAGGCCAGGGCCCTTTCTCCTGTGACTCGTGCCATTTGAGTAACCAGAGTCAGGACACAGCAGCACACTCAGTGGAGTACTTCCATGCACGGAATCTGGGAGTCAAGAGAACCTGGGGTGAAGACATGGCGTACGCTCCACGGAGGTGTGCACCGTCACCGCCGGCGGCGATCATGATAGGCCCAGATTCCCAATTGACAACCATGTTACCCAATGAATGGGTGCACAGTGGTGAACACCGCCATACGCCATAACAACTGCCAGCAGAATGAGGTCACTTTCACTGCTACATATCTGGATGGCAGGGGGCTGCCATTTTGCTACAACCACGCTGAAATTTCATGGTCATGGGCCCCATGCAGGCCCTATGGACCCCAGTCCTTAGTCACATGCACACTTGACTCTTTTCTCCACATAACAGTCCAGATGTATCACTTCATACATGTCACTACAGTTGTACATCATACATTGCTTGTGTGTAACCTACATATTGTATAGCAGTTATTCATACACAACATGTTGTGCATATGTATGTGTGTCCCTCACATGTGTTCTTCACTTCCCTAGGTACAGACAGACCCATGTGGCGAGGGAGGGCCCCATCTGTGTACAGACCTCTTTTTGATTTGGAGACCATGGTGGAACGGCACATCATCATCAACTCCAGACTCAATCGGGCTAGAATCCATGAGCTATGTGCATTACTGGATCCAGTACTGGAACCGGCTAATCGGAATCAGCATGCCATCCCTACTAAAGTGCAAGTGATCTCTGTACTCCATTTCCTGGCCACTGGCTCATTTCAGGTGACAGTGGACATGGTTGCAGGGTTCTCACAGCCAATGTTTAGCCTCATCCTGGCCAAATTCCTGGATGCATTTGTACTACACCTGCAAACATATGTGAGGTTTCCCCAAAGGGCTGATCTCCCTGCCATCAAGTCTAAATTGTATGCCTTTGCAAACATTCCCCATGTGATAGGTGACATAGATGGCACCCACGTAGCTCTCATCCCCCAAGAGTAAATGAACAGGTGTACAGGAATAACTTCCACTCAATGAACATACAATTGGTGTGTACTGCAGACCAGTACATATCACACGTGAATGCCATGTTTCCAGGATCAGTCCATGATTCATTTGTCCTGAGGAACAGCAGTGTAGCACACATGATGGATCAACTACAAGGGGACAGAGGATGGCTCATAGGTGAGTGTGTATGACATTGGTTCTATACATAGCTGACAGCCAGGCTGTCTGCAAGTAATGGCAGTCTGTTACAGTCCTGTTTCTAACACTTTTGCAGGTGATTCTGGCTATCCCAACATGCAATGGCTCCTGACACCTGTGAGAAATCCTAGGACAGATGCAGAGAGGAATTGCAATGAGGCCCATTGACGTGCTAGGAGGGTGATAGAGCGCAATATAGGTCTCCTGAAGGCTAGATTCCATTGCCTCCATCTCTCTGGGGGTTCCCTGTGCTATGGCCCTGAGAAGGTGTGTAGAATAGTGGTGGCATGCTGCATGCTGCACAAAGTGGCTGTGAGGAAAGCTATCCCCCTACTGGAGGAGGAGGGTGCTGCATATCCAGATTTACATCATTTGAGAGGGGATGAGAGTGATGGTGAGGATAAGGAGGAGGAAGATGTCCACTCCAGGAATCAGCTGAACCATCTATACTTTCAGTGATTATGAGGTACTGTTCCCTTATGATATTGTGTGCAATGCATAATATCTGTCTGAATTATTCACTATTGGGATGTGGGGTCTGTAGTCATTGACAGTGTTACCTGAATATTGAGGTGGCATGTGCCATGAAAACAAACATGGTGTACATTTCTGTTTACTCCACACAATGTTGTGCGTGGGGTGCCATTCCTGCAATAAAGGTCTGATTATGGAATTGACTCTCAAATGCATTCACATTTACAATTGATTCATCAGTATGACAGGGGACATAAGATTTGGTGTACATGTGTTTTATTTGGTGTCATTAATACATTGATGCGCTTTACAGAGATAGGGAGTGGCCTAATGGTGGATGTCCTTTGTAGGTACATGGGCTGGGCGATTGGTGGCAGTGGGTATAGGTCCATCTGTCCTTTGGAAGTTGTTATGTTGCTATTGGCGGGTGAGGATGGTGGCAAAGTGGCACACTTGGGAGTCAGTCCATGTCAGAGTCACTTCTTAGTGGGGCCTTGGTCTTGGCAGGTGTTCCAGTGCCATATCTGGGTCTGAGGGACGGTTTGAGGGTCTGGTGCTGGGCTGCACGGGTAGGGGTGCTGGACTCCTGTGTGTCCTTTGCCAGTGCCACCAGACCAGTTGCTGCAGATGGCTGGCCTGGGTCCTGGTGAATGGTAGGGGCTTCTTGGTTTGTGGGGGCCTCAGGCTGGGTTTGTTGGTGGTGCTGCAGCACCCCTGCTATGGTGGCCATGGTGGCATTGAGTTGTTTCCACTGCTCCATGGTCTCTTGATGTTGGGCTATCTGCAACCTTTGACTCTGTTCCTGTCTTGTGTATGGTAGTATGCTCCCAGGACCTCAGAGATCACCTCCTGGGTGGCAGCATCCATCCTTTCGCCTCCTCCCTGGGCCACTGATACCCTCCCATGGGGCCTAGCCCCCTGGGCCTGTGTCCCCAGCACAGGTCTAGCAGTACCACTTGTACTGGGGCCTATTAGTAGGTGGAGACTCTGGCATCTGTACTTGTGTCCAACCAGTCTGTGGCCTGGATACACTGGTGTGGGGTTGTTTGGCCAGAGCTGATGTTGGTGGCTGGGTGGTAGGGGTGTCAGTGGTATCCTGGGTGGGGCTGCTGGAGGGTGACAGTCCAGGACTGTGTGTTGTGCCAGGGTATTCCTCACTGTCCACACTTCCCTCTCTAGTGTCCTGAGTGGTGCCTCTGTCTCCAGGTGGAGCCCTGGCACTCCTTGGCCTTTCCGTCAGGGTGGCATGGGTGGTGGTGCCTGTGGGGGGAATGGACATGTATGTTACATTTACTGAATCGGATGAGCATGCTCATCTCTGCCCTATTTTGTGCAGTTTAATTCCCGGTTGGGGCATGCAGGGACCTATTGTGGGGTTGCCATTGAATTTTGCATGGGATGTGGAGGTGCATTGTGGATGGTGTAGTGCCATTGTGATTCCTTGCAGGGCTAGGTGGCTGTTCACAGGGGGAGGCATGTAGCCCTGTTGGTGGGTTTGTGGGCATGCAGAGTGACTGGATGTGGTGATTGTGGCCTGCGTGGGGTAGTGGTTCTGGTGGTAGTTGGAAGGATGGGGAGGTGCATGCATTACAGGTGTGGTGGATATGGGGTAATTGTAGATGACTTACCCAAGTCCATTCCTCCAGTGAGTCCAGTGAGGCCCTCAGGGTGCAGGACGGCCAGCACCTTGTCCTCCCATTCGGTGTAGTCGGTGGTGTAGGTGGAGGTCTTCCACCAGTCTTCTTGACCGCAATGTTGTGCCTGGATGCCATGGACCTCACCTTTCCACGCAGGTCATTCCATCTCTTGCGGATGTCATCCCTCGTGCGTGGATGGTTTCCCACTGCATTGACCTTGTTCACTATTGTCTGCCATAACTCCATCTTCCTGGCAATGGGTGTGTGCTGAACCTGTGCCCCGAAGATTTGTGGCTCGACCTTGAGGATTTCGCCCACCATTGTTCTTAGCTCTCTATCTGTGGAGCGTGGGTGCTTAGGGGGTGCCATAGTGTGTGTTGTGGGTGGTGTGATCTGTGGCTATTGGTGAGGGTGCTGTTGTTTGGTTGGGTGTGTGACTTGTGTGATGTTGCGTTCAGTGTCTGCGTATTGTGTTGTCAGTCTCAGTTGTCCTGTTGGCGATGCAAAGGATTATGGGGTGTGTATTTGAGTGTTTTGTAGTGTTGTGGATGTGTGTCAGGTGTGTGGGTTTCAAACTTGCCAATATAGGCATTTCTTGCTGTTGGGTCCCATTGCTAGCTGTGGCCAATGGTCGTTCAACATCCACTAACCGCCGCAGTGATTTGTGCATCATTATTTAGAGGGTAGGGGATTTGTCTGCTTGGAGGTGGCTGGGTGGGATGTGCAGCCTTTCTGCCGACAATGACCCTGGCGGAGGCTGGTGGTAGCTGAATTTTTGGTGGTTTCTGTTTTTGGCATCATTATATGACGGGTTTCTGTTCACCGCTAATGGCGGTCTTCTGTTCACCGTCGCCACGGCGGCCATTTGTGTTTACCTCCATGTTCATAATGAGGGCCATAATCTCAGCATACATGAGTATTAGCTTGTTCTCCCTACGACACTCACTGCCTGCCCAACAGGTAAATATAGTCACAGGTTTTTCCAACATAGGTCTTCCTCCACTGTCCGGAGAAACAGAGTCACAAACTTGATACTCATTCCTGCGGCTCCAACTTTTAGTCCATTTCTGAGGGCATCAACAGCCCTTTTAAACCATCTTCTCTGCCAGCATGCACCAGTCCATATCTCTCTTCCAATCCATCAGTTGCAGCACTTGTTCTACCCCCCCCAAATGCATGCAATGTTTCTTTTGGCCACGGCCAGCCCCAGTATGACACTTATTTGCTCCATGCGAGTGAGGTTGGAAGTTTAGTAGACACAGCTTAGCAGAAATGGTAACCTCATGTTTGCACAGAGAACCCATACATCTCACAGCCAATTCCCAAAATCGTTGTATCATTGGGCAGTCCCAAATATTATGGTACCAATTTGGCCACATCCGTTCCTATAACATTCATCTGTCGCTCCACCCATTTTGAATATGGTATGTTGTGCATTCTAGGAGCAGTGTAGTATTTTAAATTAGACATCTTAAAATCTCGCCCAAATGGCCATCTCCCTTGGAGATGCAAGGACCTCTAACCATTTATCATCTTCCAGGTCATTCAAATCCTGAGTCCACTTTGTTTATTTATCAGGGATATTGCGAGGTGTGGCATAAATTTCTCTAGCAGTGTGTCTTCCATTTAGGATTCAGGAAGCTGACTACTCTTTGGTAGCACTGCTCAAAGTGCATGTTTTCTTTTTGTATCAGAAAGTTTCAGAGGGGGCCAAGTCATATTCAAGTTGCAGGTCGATAAAGGGAATGACATCTCCTCAAGCCCATAGATCTCTGTCCCGAGAGAGCCAATGAGATCCCATTTGTCAAAACCCACCTGTGTCGCCAAGGAGCCTAACTCTGCCATGTCCCATAGGAGTGTTGCTTGTGTAATTTTGCCCTTCTAGTACAATGCTCTTGTGATTGTGTGCCAAAGGTGCATTACCACAGTCATCGGATTGTGGACTCTGTGCAGTCGAGGATAACCATACAGAGCACTGAGGTACCCCTCCGGTAGCGTCTTCAATCTGTCCATGCAGTCTCATCTAATGGAAGAAAAAATTTGTTGTGCTGCCCAGTAATACCTTTGGATGTCAGGAAGGGCAATCCCACCATTATACCACCCTCTTGTGAGTTTATGGAGTGCTTTTCAGGCTTGACCTCCATCCCAGAGTAGAGTTTGGAGTTCACTTTCTAATGTCCCGAAGTATGAGTTGCGGACCAGATAGGGTGTATTCTGCAAAGCATATAGAAAACAGGGTAGGGACATAATCTTAAATAGTTTGGGGGTCATTATGACCGTGGCGGAAGGCGGAGAAGCGGCAGTAAGACCGCCAACAGGCTGGCGGGCTTTTTTTGGGAATTATGACCATGGCGGTGTCATCCGCCGGTTCTCCGTTCCGCCGGCCGGGCTGGAGACCTGGGTCTCTAGCCCGGCGGCTGTCACTATACTGCTGGCGGTATTTTGACCCGTCTGACCGCCATGGATTTCATGCGGTTTGAAACCGCCATGAAATCCATGGCGGTAAGCACTATCAGTGCCAGGGAATTCCTTCCCCACCCCCACCCCGACTCCCTCCCTTACACCCCCACCACCCATGCCACCCCCCAAAGGTGGCAGGGCCCCCTCCCCGCCCCGACCCCCAACATCACATCACTCACTCACACATGACACGCATGCAGGCACCACCAACACACATACACACACACACACCAACATACATGCCAACATTCACACACACAGTCAGACACGCACACCCACATTCAAACATACATGCACACATCCATACTTGACATACCCACAGACATACACACACTCATTCCCAAACACGCAACACCCCGCAAGCATACATGCACTCACACATCCCCTCTACATACACAGACGCACACCCCCATGCACGCACACAACACCCCCCACCCTCTCCCCTAACCGACGGACCAGGTAAGTCAATCGTCCATCCTCCGGGAGGGGACGGGAGTCATGGGGGCTGCTCCACCGACACCACACCGTCAACAGAACACTGCCACGCCGAATCACAGGACGTGATTCGGTAGGCGGTGTTCTGTTGGCGTGGCAGTGGAGGTGGAGCAACCTCCACTTCCCCGCCGCCCGCCAGTATGGCTGTTGGCGGCTCTCCGTCCGTAAAAGGACGGAGAGATGCCAACAGTCATAATACACCGAGCGGAAAACCGCCACCACTGACGGTCTTCAGCACGGCAGTCCCTCAGCGGTCTTTTAAAAAGACCGCTGAGGTCATAATGACCCCCTTTGTCTCTCCCCAGGAGCAACAACAGTAAGGATCTCCAACAGCAGACATCACTGAAGCTCCAGAACCAATGCAAATATCAGAGGTGACAGAGGACAGTCCTGTTGTGTACCTCATCGAAGTTTGAACATCTGAGATCATCCCCTATTTCCATGCACCTGAGCTAATGGGCCAGAGTATAGGAGGTGCACCCCTTTCAGTAAGCTCGGGCCAAAGCCCAATCTGGTCAATACTTCACACATGTAGGTGCACTCCACCGTATCTAATGCCATTTGGGTGTCTAGTGTGAGTACTAGGACACTTTCGTGGAGATTACTCACCTGGCTCAGCATGCCACAGAAGTGTCTCAGATTAAGGTAAGCATTTCTGTTGAACATAATGCCAGATTGATCAGGGTGGACCAGAGTTGTGATCAATTTTATTAAAAGGAAGCCAACACTTTAGAAAGAATCTTAACTTCTGTATTGAGAAGTGATATAGGTCAGTATGAAGAGCTTTCATCAGGGGGCTTGCCTTCCCTGTGACTAACCACAATGAAGGCCTTTATCTTGCCTCGTGGAAGTGTACTGAGCTGAGGACTGTCTTTGGACATGCGGAGGAGGTAAGGAGCAAGCTTAGGGTCCACTAGCCTAAATAAATCAAGGGGTAGTCCATTAGGACCAATGGTTTTTTTAGAATTTGGATCATGTACGGCTTGCACTATTTCTTCCTCTTTTACATGCTTATCAAGCAAGGTTATGTCTGCAATTGAGAGGCTTGGGAGACGGATATCAGTTAGGGTTTTTATTAGAGTCCTGCGCTGTGGCAGAAACTGCCGGTGACTAAAGCCGGGTATAATAGGTGACAAGGGCATTCACTATCCCTTGTTTGTCCCAGACAAGGGGCACTATCATCAGATTTGACCTACAATACCCAACGTCCAGACTGGTCTCTTTTATCTAAGCACGACAAGAGTGATTCCATCTTATTGCCCACCTTATAGAGGAGGATACAGGGTGGATCAGTAACTCATTTTGGTGGTGTCCACAGCCGCATCTTTGTAGTATTTCTGTTTAATATGGATGGCATGTCTAGTATCAGGGCATTGTCGATCCAATAGGCTTTGCTTCAACCCCTGGATTTCTTTCTCTAATTCTTCCATTTTGGGCCTCTTATCTTGTTTATGCCCCACTATCAAGGAAAGACTGTGCCCTTCTATAACAGTCGTATACGCCTCCCAAAAGATCTGGGCAGAGTCAACCGAGTTCTCATTGTTGGAAAAATATTGCTCTGTTGGCACGAGGTGAGATTTTCTAAGATGCGGTATCTTAAGTTACGAGGGGGTGCGCACTATGTTCTGACGGGTTGAGCCTCTGTAAAACTAATTCCACCCACATGGTGAATTGTCTGTTATTTCTCGCACCAAGAGTCGATCCTCCTCATAGTACTGTAGTTGGTGTGTCAGGCTAAGGGGATAATCTATACGTGACAGGCTGCCATGTACTCTCAAATAAAACATGTATTGTTGGGCCTTGGGGTTAAGTGCTCACCATATATCAGTCAGGACTATGGATTTCAAAAACTCTGCTCATGAGGGACAAGTAGAGCCCACCTATTTGTGGGGCACCAATCATGTTGGTTGCAGAAATTTGCATTGAAGTCACCCCCCATTAACAATTTGCTGTCTGGTATTTGGAGGAGCAGGGCACTCAAGTCCGGAAATGTGATGACATTGAGGCAGGGTGGGATATAAACAGAGCAAATGTTGAGTGTTATTCCTTCCCAGCTTCCAGTAAAGGCCAGATATCTCCCATGCATATCTTACCAGATCCGGTGGACAATAAGTGACAGTGAATTATATTCCCATCGATTTAAGGCACAATATTTAGTACCCAGCATACAAATCTCCTGGAGGAGTACCACAACAGGTGCTAGACGCTTGATTTACTGCAAGACAAGAGCCCTTTTTATTTTTTCTCCCAGGCTGTTCACATTCCAGGATAACAAATACATAGCTGATGTGTCAGGGTATTTTTCCATAGATGTGTGAAGTCTCTGAGGTTCAGCAAGCTAAGGAAACCAGGAACAAGCTCAGTAGGGTGTGTAGGATATCTGACATATGCATGACTGAGATTCTAGCGATGGTAATGCATTTGACCACTAAACTTTCACACAACAAAAAAGAAATGGCAAACCAACATATCACACATAAACCTACCCTCCCTTCATAGCGGACTCAAAGCTGCACCCCGCCCAAACAATGCAGAGTGCCTGTAGCCCCAAATCAACACAAACAATAGTAGTCAGTAGTCGTCACAAGAAATCACCCCCCCCTGACCCCCCCCCAAAAAAGGTACTTGCATGTTACCGAATGCCTTCAACGTGGATTGGCATTAGTAGTCGTCCTTGGCTGACAGAGCAGTCTGCTGCTATTTAGAGGGAACAGCCACATTGACATAAGTATATGTAGGGCTGCTGCATCCTAAAGAGGTTAGCTTTTATTCATTGCCATCAAACCAATCTGGGCACTGGTCTTGGTGAGTTGCCGCCTCTGTGGTTTGCTGTTGCAGTAATCTTTAGGACTGCCGTGATTCTGCTGTACCTTTGCTATGACCTGAGCGATCATCATCACGTCTTTGTCAGCAAGGTTGGGTGAACGGTCGCGCTCCTCTGATCAGTTTCCACCTCTCCAGTCAGTCCCACACTGCATGCATCTGGGTCATAAAATGACAGGTTTTGCCTTCTGCTGTTATTCACAATTGAGCCAGGAACATCAGAGAGTACTTTAAGTTTTGCCCTTTCAGGTCTTTTTTGTCCTCTATAAAGGCCAGAGGCAGGATGTGCTAGGAATAAGGCCCTGCACGCCCACCGCATAAGGCTGGGTCTGCTGTCAAATGGGCAGCTATAAACTTGGCAATGAGTGGTGGTTCATTAGAGTAAGGTGCTTGCCAGTGTGTAGATTCAATGCCTCATCCTCTTGTTGTGCACTTGCATGGCAAACCTCAGTTTAGGACGAATAATTAATGTGCAGGAGGGGGAGGGATTGGCCAGAAGGCCTTCCGATGAGAAAAGGTCGAGGGGAAGTAGGCAAAACTGGATTCATTCCCTTGTCCCATGATAAAGTCTTTCTCACACACCGTGAGTATATCCGCCCCCACTCAATCCTCTCTGATCATGTCCACTTTCATCACAATGGGCCAAGGGTAACAAACATATGTAGCCCTGGGTCTAAGGGCCAATGCAACTCTTGTGGCTGCACACCCCAGATCAAGTCTGCATCACACCAGTGGGCGGCTCTCTCAAAGACGTAGTCTCACTGCATCCAGATGGGAGGGTGGTGACTCTAGGGCACCACTCTGGTCACTATGTCTTAGGAGCCGTGGGCACTGAATCACCAGGCATCTTAAAATAAGTAAAAAGTGCATCACTCCTCTATTAATTCAATAAAGCAAACTATTCTCAAAGAAAGCCTAAATAATATTCAAAAATGTATTGATCCAAACACAAGTATATGTGTGTATATATACATCATTATTTCAAACTATACAGTTTCTAAAATAAAACATCACCCCCCCATCCGCTCAATAACTCTCAAACAAAAGGCCTTCACACGTAAACATATAAATCAACACACAAAGACCATAAACAAATGACTACAGATAAAATCTACATATAAACAATGACAAGACACCGGAAAAACAATTACATACACAATGATATTTTACAACAAATGAATATCAATATTCTCAAATTTAAACGTCAAATAAGTGATGAATTAAGATGTCACACCCATATATGTATAATTTGCAATTTCTCTCCAATAATAAACTTTAAATCAGTCCATTACACAAATGTAGTAACTAATATCACAAGAGTCCATGCTCATAATAAGAACATGAGTTCTAGCTCTTATGGCTAACTCCGGTAAGTCTTTAGATGCAAGTTCTCATCAGCAAGATTTCTTCGTCAATTGGTAAATCCTCCTTGCTGCGAAATGATAGATAATTCTTTCTGTCTTAGTGAATCATCAAAAATGCCAGAACTGCAGACGCGCGTTTCGGTGGACTTATGCTTTCAAATATGTAGATGATATTCACGGCCACCTTCATCAGGGCACTATATCCAATATTGCACACTGCGTCATCTTTTTAAATCTATATGCAAGTTAAAGACATATTTAACTCTATATCGAAGATATTAAATATTATAAGGACATAAATTGCATCTTTTCCCATGTGTGGAGGCCCATTTGGGTGAGTGTGGGAACCAAACACAAAAACTCACAGTGCAGATATAGTATATAATACATGAGACCATATCAGGCCATGTGATGTGCATAGAAAGAGCAGAGAACTTCAGCCCATACATGCATAAGGATTGAAAAAATCTTGCATGAAGGGAGATTACAAGTTTACCTGATGGTAGTAAGAAAAACATTGCCACTCCACCCCATGTCACAGAGCAGAAGCAGGGTTCTTCCCCCGGGGCAGGACATCCCAGGTCACAAAGAATCTACCAAGAGTCACAGTCTGCTCAACCAATTGTGCACTTCTCTACTGGCAAAGGGATGCAAGGGCACGCTGTTTTCAATGATCACTTTTGATTCGGGCTGCATAATTGAGACTGTGGCCCTGCACACAGTGTTAGTCCTCACCTCGCTGGCAGCATACTCACTAAAGGTTAATTTTGGTATCTACACAACTTCTGGACATAGAGGAAGTGGCCAGAGAGTTGCAGAAATCGAATGACGAGCCAGACTATGGGGGATATGTCAGGGAGGTGTTGGGAGCCGCTGTAGTAAGCTGCTATCTTGCCTTACAGTTGGTCACTCCCTCCCATTTTGTGTTCCTCTGTGCATCTCCCCTGTGTCCTGATACAGCCCAGTGTTCAAGGATTGCAAAAAGACCTAGGTAAGGAGCCCAAAGATATTTTCTAGTTAAATAGTATTAATTGTTCAAAAAGTGTTTGTTTTACTGTGGACTCTCTGTGTTTTCAGGCAGCCTGGCCTCTTTTAAAGTGGTGTTTGTTTAAAAATCGTTTTTGCCGTGACTGTGTGAATTCCCTTGCTAGTTTGTGACTCCCCCCCCCCTCCCCCCCTCTGCCCCTCTTTTTTTTCACCCCTATTCTTAGTAAAAAGGCTACAGACATCTACAGAGTGTGGTTTTAGGAAACTGTTTTTAATCTGTTTGTGTGATTTAAATTGTGCTTAAAAGCTGTCTGCCCCCCTGTATTTTTGCCTTAAAAAAGCCCGATTTTAGAGTGTGCGCCCAGAACTATTGCAGTGTTTGTCTCTTAACCAATCTCCCCCTTACCTGGAAAGAAGACTCTGCTAGCTTGGAAGTGTGGATTCAGCCTGTCTGTATCCAAGGAGATACTGAATAGAGCAGCAGTAGCCTTCCCCCAGGCTACAGGGACTGGACTTAGCTGATTGGCTCCCTGAGTCTCTGCTGCACCAGAGACCCGCCCCCCCCCCCCACCTGCTCTTGCTCCTTAAGTTTGTGGAGGGAAGGCCAAAGACAGGCACCTCCATTTTGTGTTTCTCTGTGCATCTCCCCTGTGTCCTGATACAGCCCAGTGTTCAAGGATTGCAAAAAGACCTAGGTAAGGAGCCCAAATATATTTTCTAGTTAAATAGTATTAATTGTTCAAAAAGTGTTTGTTTTACTGTGGACTCTCTGTGTTTTCAGGCAGCCTGGCCTCTTTTAAAGTGGTGTTTGTTTAAAAATCGTTTTTCCCGTGACTGTGTGAAGTCCCTTGCTAGTTTGTGGCTCCCCCCCCCTTCCCCCCCTCTGCCCCCCTTTTTTTTCACCCCGATTCTTAGTAAAAAGGCTACATACATCTTTCAGAGTGTGGTTTTAGGAGACTGTTTTTAATCTGTTTGTGTGATTTAAATTGTGCTTAAAAGCTGTCAGCCCCCCTGTATTTTTGCCTTAAAAAAGCCCGATTTTAGAGTGTGCGCCCAGAACTATTGCAGTGTTTGTCTCTTAATCAATCTACCCTTTACCTGGAAAGTAGACTCTGCTAGCTTGGAAGTGTGGATTCAGCCTGTCTGTATCCAAGGAGATACTGAATAGAGCAGCAGTAGCCTTCCCCCAGGCCACAGGGACTGGACTTAGCTGATTGGCTCCCTGAGTCTCTGCTGCACCTGAGACCTGCCCCCCCCCACCTGCTCTGGCACCTTAAGTTTGTGGAGGGAAGGCCAAAGACAGGCACCTCCATTTTGTGTTCCTCTGTGTATCTCCCCTGTGTCCTGATACAGCCCAGTGTTGAAGGATTGCAAAAAGACCTAGGTAAGGAGCCCAAAGATATTTTCTAGTTAAATAGTATTAATTGTTCAAAAAGTGTTTGTTTTACTGTGGACTCTGTGTTTTCAGGCAGCCTGGCCTCTTTTAAAGTGGTGTTTGTTTAAAAATCGTTTTTGCCGTGACTGTGTGAATTCCCTTGCTAGTTTGTGGTCCCCCCCCCCTCCCCCCCTCTGCCCCCCTTTTTTTTCACCCCTATTCTTAGTAAAAAGGCTACATACATCTTTCAGAGTGTGGTTTTAGGAGACTGTTTTTAATCTGTTTGTGTGATTTAAATTGTGCTTAAAAGCTGTCTGCCCCCCTCTATTTTTGCCTTAAAAAAGCCCGATTTTAGAGTGTGCGCCCAGAACTATTGCAGTGTTTGTCTCTTAAACAATCTCCCCCTTACCTGGAAAGTAGACTCTGCTAGCTTGGAAGTGTGGATTCAGCCTGTCTGTATCCAAGGAGATACTGAATAGAGCAGCAGTAGCCTTCCCCCAGGCCACAGGGACTGGACTTAGCTGATTGGCTCCCTGAGTCTCTGCTGCACCTGAGACCCGCCCCCCCAACCTGCTCTGGCTCCTTAAGTTTGTGGAGGGAAGGCCAAAGACAGGCACCTCCATTTTGTGTTCCTCTGGGCATCTCCCCTGTGTCCTGATACCGCCCAGTGTTCAAGGATTGCAAAAAGACCTAGGTAAGGAGCCCAAAGATATTTTCTAGTTAAATAGTATTAATTGTTCAAAAAGTGTTTGTTTTACTGTGGACTCTCAGTGTTTTCAGGCAGCCTGGCCTCTTTTAAAGTGGTGTTTGTTTAAAAATTGTTTTTGCGGTGATTGTGTGAATTCCCTTGCTAGTTTGTGGCTTCCCCCCCTCCCCCCCCTCTGCCCCCCTTTTTTTTCACCCCTATTCTTAGTAAAAAGGCTACTTACATCTTTCAGAGTGTGGTTTTAGGAGACTGTTTTTAATCTGTTTGTGTGATTTAAATTGTGCTTAAAAGCTGTCTGCCCCCCTGTATTTTTGCCTTAAAAAAGCCCGATTTTAGAGTGTGTGCCCAGAACTATTGCAGTGTTTGTCTCTTAAACAATCTCCCCCTTACCTGGAAAGTAGACTCTGCTAGCTTGGAAGTGTGGATTCAGCCTGTCTGAATCCAAGGAGATACTGAATAGAGCAGCAGTAGCCTTCCCCCAGGCCACAGGGACTGGACTTAGCTGATTGGCTCCCTTAGTCTCTGCTGCACCTGAGACCCTCCCCCCCACCTGCTCTGGCTCCTTAAGTTTGTGGAGGGAAGGCCAAAGACAGGCACCTCCATTTTGTGCTCCTCTGTGCATCTCCCCTGTGTCCTGATACAGCCCAGTGTTCAAGGATTGCAAAAAGACCTAGGTAAGGAGCCCAAAGATATTTTCTAGTGAAATAGTATTAATTGTTCAAAAAGTGTTTGTTTTACTGTGGACTCTCTGTTTTCAGGCAGCCTGGCCTCTTTTAAAGTGGTGTTTGTTTAAAAATCGTTTTTGCCGTGACTGTGTGAATTCCCTTGCTAGTTTGTGGCTCTTCCCCCCCTCTTCCCCCTTTTTTTTCACCCCTATTCTTAGTAAAAAGGCTACATACATCTTTCAGAGTGTGGTTTTAGGAGACTGTTTTTAATCTGTTTGTGTGATTTAAATTGTGCTTAAAAGCTGTCTGCCCCCCTGTATTTTTGCCTTAAAAAAGCCTGATTTTAGAGTGTGCGCCCAGAACTATTGCAGTGTTTGTCTCTTCAACAATCTCCCCCTTACCTGGAAAGTAGACTCTGCTAGCTTGGAAGTGTGGATTCAGCCTATCTGTATCCAAGGAGATACTGAATAGAGCAGCAGTAGCCTTCCCCCAGGCCACAGGGACTGGACTTAGCTGATTGGCTTCCTGAGTCTCTGCTGCACCTGAGACCCGCCCCCCCCACCTGCTCTGGCTCCTTAAGTTTGTGGAGGGAAGGCCAAAGACAGGCACCTCCATTTTGTGTTCCTCTGTGTATCTCCCCTGTGTCCTGATACAGCCCAGTGTTGAAGGATTGCAAAAAGACCTAGGTAAGGAGCCCAAAGATATTTTCTAGTTAAATAGTATTAATTGTTCAAAAAGTGTTTGTTTTACTGTGGACTCTGTGTTTTCAGGCAGCCTGGCCTCTTTTAAAGTGGTGTTTGTTTAAAAATCGTTTTTGCCGTGACTGTGTGAATTCCCTTGCTAGTTTGTGGTTCCCCCCCCCCTCCCACCCCTCTGCCCCCCTTTTTTTTCACCCCTATTCTTAGTAAAAAGGCTACATACATCTTTCAGAGTGTGGTTTTAGGAGACTGTTTTTAATCTGTTTGTGTGATTTAAATTGTGCTTAAAAGCTGTCTGCCCCCCTCTATTTGTGCCTTAAAAAAGCCCGATTTTAGAGTGTGCGCCCAGAACTATTGCATTGTTTGTCTCTTAAACAATCTCCCCCTTACCTGGAATGTAGACTCTGCTAGCTTGGAAGTGTGGATTCAGCCTGTCTGTATCCAAGGAGATACTGAATAGAGCAGCAGTAGCCTTCCCCCAGGCCACAGGGACTGGACTTAGCTGATTGGCTCCCTGAGTCTCTGCTGCACCTGAGACCCGCCCCCCCACCTGCTCTGGCTCCTTAAGTTTGTGGAGGGAAGGCCAAAGACAGGCACCTCCATTTTGTGTTCCTCTGTGCATCTCCCCTGTGTCCTGATACAGCCCAGTGTTCAAGGATTGCAAAAAGACCTAGGTAAGTACCCCAAATATATTTTCTAGTTAAATAGTATTAATTGTTCAAAAAGTGTTTGTTTTACTGTGGACTCTCTGTGTTTTCAGGCAGCCTGGCCTCTTTTAAAGTGGTGTTTGTTTAAAAATCGTTTTTGCCATGACTGTGTGAATTCCCTTGCTAGTTTGTGGCTACCAGACCCCCCTTCCCCCCCCCCGCCCCCCTTTTTTTTCACCCCTATTCTTAGTAAAAAGGCTACATACATCTTTCAGAGTGTGGTTTTAGGAGACTGTTTTTAATCTGTTTGTGTGATTTAAATTGTGCTTAAAAGCTGTCTGCCCCCCTGTCTTTTTGCCTTAAAAAAGCCCGATTTTAGAGTGTGCGCCCAGAACTATTGCAGTGTTTGTCTCTTAAAGAATCTCCCCCTTACCTGGAAAATAGACTCTGCTAGCTTGGAAGTGTGGATTCAGCCTGTCTGTATCCAAGGAGATACTGAATAGAGCAGCAGTAGCCTTCCCCCAGGCCACAGGGACTGGACTTAGCTGATTGGCTCCCTGAGTCTCTGCTGCACCTGAGACCCGCCCCCCCACCTGCTCTGGCTCCTTAAGTTTGTGGAGGGAAGGCCAAAGACAGGCACCTCCATTTTGTGTTCCTCTGTGCATCTCCCCTGTGTCCTGATACAGCCCAGTGTTCAAGGATTGCAAAAAGACCTAGGTAAGGAGCCCAAATATATTTTCTAGTTAAATAGTATTAATTGTTCAAAAAGTGTTTGTTTTACTGTGGACTCTCTGTGTTTTCAGGCAGCCTGGCCTCTTTTAAAGTGGTGTTTGTTTAAAAATCGTTTTTGCCGTGACTGTGTGAATTCCCTTGCTAGTTTGTGGCTCCCCCCCCCCCTCCTTCCCCCCCTCTGCCCCTCTTTTTTTTCACCCCTATTCTTAGTAAAAAGGCTACATACATCTTACAGAGTGTGGTTTTAGGAGACTGTTTTTAATCTGTTTGTGTGATTTAAATTGTGCTTAAAAGCTGTCTGCCCCCCTGTATTTTTGCCTTAAAAAAGCCCGATTTTAGAGTGTGCGCCCAGAACTATTGCAGTGTTTGTCTCTTAAACAATCTCCCCCTTACCTGGAAAGTAGACTCTGCTAGCTTGGAAGTGTGGATTCAGCCTGTCTGTATCCAAGGAGATACTGAATAGAGCAGCAGTAGCCTTCCCCCAGGCTAAAGGGACTGGACTTAGCTGATTGGCTCCCTGAGTCTGTGCTGCACCTGAGACCCTCCCCCCCACCTGCTCTGGCTCCTTAAGTTTGTGGAGGGAAGGCCAAAGACAGGCACCTCCATTTTGTGTTCCTCTGTGCATCTCCCCTGTGTCCTGATACAGCCCAGTGTTCAAGGATTGCAAAAAGACCTAGGTAAGGAGCCCAAATATATTTTCTAGTTAAATAGTATTAATTGTTCAAAAAGTGTTTGTTTTACTGTGGACTCTCTGTGTTTTCAGGCAGCCTTACCTCTTTTAAAGTGGTGTTTGTTTAAAAATCGTTTTTGCCGTGACTGTGTGAATTCCCTTGCTAGTTTGTGGCTCCCCCCCCCCCTTCCCCCCTCTGCCCCCCTTTTTTTTCACCCCGATTCTTAGTAAAAAGGCTACATACATCTTTCAGAGTGTGGTTTTAGGAGACTGTTTTTAATCTGTTTGTGTGATTTAAATTGTGCTTAAAAGCTGTCTGCCCCCCTCTATTTTTGCCTTAAAAAAGCCCGATTTTAGAGTGTGCGCCCAGAACTATTGCAGTGTTTGTCTCTTAAACAATCTCCCCCTTACCTGGAAAGTAGACTCTGCTAGCTTGGAAGTGTGGATTCAGCCTGTCTGTATCCAAGGAGATACTGAATAGAGCAGCAGTAGCCTTCCCCCAGGCCACAGGGACTGGACTTAGCTGATTGGCTCCCTGAGTCTCTGCTGCACCTGAGACCCGCCCCCCCACCTGCTCTGGCTCCTTAAGTTTGTGGAGGGAAGGCCAAAGACAGGCACCTCCATTTTGTGTTCCTCTGGGCATCTCCCCTGTGTCCTGATACCGCCCAGTGTTCAAGGATTGCAAAAAGACCTAGGTAAGGAGCCCAAAGATATTTTCTAGTTAAATAGTATTAATTGTTCAAAAAGTGTTTGTTTTACTGTGGACTCTCAGTGTTTTCAGGCAGCCTGTCCTCTTTTAAAGTGGTGTTTGTTTAAAAATCGTTTTTGCCGTGATTGTGTGAATTCCCTTGCTAGTTTGTGGCTTCCCCCCCTCCCCCCCCTCTGCCCCCCTTTTTTTTCACCCCTATTCTTAGTAAAAAGGCTACATACATCTTTCAGAGTGTGGTTTTAGGAGACTGTTTTTAATCTGTTTGTGTGATTTAAATTGTGCTTAAAAGCTGTCTGCCCCCCTGTATTTTTGCCTTAAAAAAGCCCGATTTTAGAGTGTGTGCCCAGAACTATTGCAGTGTTTGTCTCTTAAACAATCTCCCCCTTACCTGGAAAGTAGACTCTGCTAGCTTGGAAGTGTGGATTCAGCCTCTCTGAATCCAAGGAGATACTGAATAGAGCAGCAGTAGCCTTCCCCCAGGCCACAGGGACTGGACTTAGCTGATTGGCTCCCTGAGTCTCTGCTGCACCTGAGACCCTCCCCCCCACCTGCTCTGGCTCCTTAAGTTTGTGGAGGGAAGGCCAAAGACAGGCACCTCCATTTTGTGCTCCTCTGTGCATCTCCCCTGTGTCCTGATACAGCCCAGTGTTGAAGGATTGCAAAAAGACCTAGGTAAGGAGCCCAAAGATATTTTCTAGTGAAATAGTATTAATTGTTCAAAAAGTGTTTGTTTTACTGTGGACTCTCTGTGTTTTCAGGCAGCCTGGCCTCTTTTAAAGTGGTGTTTGTTTAAAAATCGTTTTTGGAGTGACTGTGTGAATTCCCTTGCTAGTTTGTGGCTCTTCCCCCCCCTCTTCCCCCTTTTTTTTCACCCCTATTCTTAGTAAAAAGGCTACATACATCTTTCAGAGTGTGGTTTTAGGAGACTGTTTTTAATCTGTTTGTGTGATTTAAATTGTGCTTAAAAGCTGTCTGCCCCCCTCTATTTGTGCCTTAAAAAAGCCCGATTTTAGAGTGTGCGCCCAGAACTATTGCAGTGTTTGTCTCTTAAACAATCTCCCCCTTACCTGGAAAGTAGACTCTGCTAGCTTGGAAGTGTGGATTCAGCCTGTCTGTATCCAAGGAGATACTGAATAGAGCAGCAGTAGCCTTCCCCCAGGCCACAGGGACTGGACTTAGCTGATTGGCTCCCTGAGTCTCTGCTGCACCTGAGACCCGCCCCCCCACCTGCTCTGGCTCCTTAAGTTTGTGGAGGGAAGGCCAAAGACAGGCACCTCCATTTTGTGTTCCTCTGGGCGTCTCCCCTGTGTCCTGATACCGCCTAGTGTTCAAGGATTGCAAAAAGACCTAGGTAAGGAGCCCAAAGATATTTTCTAGTTAAATAGTATTCATTGTTCAAAAAGTGTTTGTTTTACTGTGGACTCTGTGTTTTCAGGCAGCCTGGCCTCTTTTAAAGTGGTGTTTGTTTAAAAATCGTTTTTGCCGTGACTGTGTGAATTCCCTTGCTAGTTTGTGGCTTCCCCCCCTTCCCCCCCCTCTGCCCCCCTTTTTTTTCACCCCTATTCTTAGTAAAAAGGCTACATACATCTTTCAGAGTGTGGTTTTAGGAGACTTTTTTTAATCTGTTTGTGTGATTTAAATTGTGCTTAAAGCTGTCTGCCCCCCTGTATTTTTGCCTTAAAAAAGCACGATTTTAGAGTGTGCGCCCAGAACTATTGCAGTGTTTGTCTCTCAAACAATCTCCCCCTTACCTGGAAAGTAGACTCTGCTAGCTTGGAAGTGTGGATTCAGCCTGTCTGAATCCAAGGAGATACTGAATAGAGCAGCAGTAGCCTTCCCCCAGGCCACAGGGACTGGACTTAGCTGATTGGCTCCCTGAGTCTCTGCTGCACCTGAGACCCGCCCCCCCCCACCTGCTCTGGCTCCTTAAGTTTGTGGAGGGAAGGCCAAAGACAGGCACCTCCATTTTGTGTTCCTCTGTGCATCTCCCCTGTGTCCTGATACCGCCCAGTGTTCAAGGATTGTAAAAAGACCTAGGTAAGGAGCCCAAAGATATTTTCTAGTTAAATAGTATTAATTGTTCAAAAAGTATTTGTTTTACTGTGGACTCTCTGTGTTTTCAGGCAGCCTGGCCTCTTTTAAAGTGGCGTTTGTTTAAAAATCGTTTTTGCCGTGACTGTGTGAATTACCTTGCTAGTTTGTGGCTCCCCCCCCTTTACCCCCTCTGCCCCCCTTTTTTTTCACCCCTATTTTTCGTAAAAAGGCTACATACATCTACAGAGTGTGGTTTTAGGAGACTGTTTTTAATCTGTTTGTGTGATTTAAATTGTGCTTAAAAGCTGTCTGCCCCCCTGTATTTTTGCCTTAGAAAAGCCTGATTTTAGAGTGTGCGCCCAGAACTATTGCAGTGTTTGTCTCTTAAACAATCTCCCCCTTACCTGGAAAGTAGAGTCTGCTAGCTTGGAAGTGTGGATTCAGCCTGTCTGTATCCAAGGAGATACTGAATAGAGCAGCAGTAGCCTTCCCCCAGGCCACAGGGACTGGACTTAGCTGATTGGCTCCCTGAGTCTCTGCTGCACCTGAGACCTGCCCCCCCCACCTGCTCTGGCTCCTTAAGTTTGTGGAGGGAAGGCCAAAGACAGGCACCTCCATTTTGTGTTCCTCTGTGCATCTCCCCTGTGTCCTGATACAGCCCAGTGTTGAAGGATTGCAAAAAGACCTAGGTAAGGAGCCCAAAGATATTTTCTAGTTAAATAGTATTAATTGTTCAAAAAGTGTTTGTTTTACTGTGGACTCTGTGTTTTCAGGCAGCCTGGCCTCTTTTAAAGTGGTGTTTGTTTAAAAATCGTTTTTGCCGTGACTGTGTGAATTCCCTTGCTAGTTTGTGGCTACCCCACCCCCCTTCCCTCCTCGCCCCCCTTTTTTTTCACCCCTATTCTTAGTAAAAAAAGCTACATACATCTTTCAGAGTGTGGTTTTAGGAGACAGTTTTTAATCTGTTTGTGTGATTTAAATTGTGCTTAAAAGCTGTCTGCCCCCCCTGTATTTTTGCCTTAAAAAAGCCCAATTTTAGAGTGTGCGCCCAGAACTATTGCAGTGTTTGTCTCTTAAACAATCTACCCCTTACCTGGAAAGTAGACTCTGCTAGCTTGGAAGTGTGGATTCAGCCTGTCTGTATCCAAGGAGATACTGAATAGAGCAGCAGTAGCCTTCCTCCAGGCCACAGGGACTGGACTTAGCTGATTGGCTCCCTGAGTCTCTGCTGCACCTGAGACCCGCCCCCCCCCCCACCTGCTCTGGCTCCTTAAGTTTGTGGAGGGAAGGCCAAAGACAGGCACCTCCATTTTATGTTTCTCTGTGCATCTCCCCTGTGTCCTGATACAGCCCAGTGTTCAAGGATTGCAAAAAGACCTAGCTAAGTACCCCAAAGATATTTTCTAGTTAAATAGTATTAATTGTTCAAAAAGTGTTTGTTTTACTGTGGACTCTGTGTTTTCAGGCAGCCTGGCCTCTTTTAAAGTGGTGTTTTTTTAAAAATCGTTTTTGCCGTGACTGTGTGAATTCCCTTGCTAGTTTGTGGCCCCCCCCCCCCCTTCCCCCCTCTGCCCCCCTTTTTTTTCACCCCGATTCTTAGTAAAAAGGCTACATACATCTACAGAGTGTGGTTTTAGGAGACTGTTTTTAATCTGTTTGTGTGATTTAAATTGTGCTTAAAAGGTGTCTGCCCCCCTGTATTTTTGCCTTTAAAAAAAGCCCGATTTTAGAGTGTGCGCCGAGAACTATTGCAGTGTTTGTCTCTTAAAGAATCTCCCCCTTACCTGGAAAATAGACTCTGCTAGCTTGGAAGTGTGGATTCAGCCTGTCTGTATCCAAGGAGATACTGAATAGAGCAGCAGTAGCCTTCCCCCAGGCCACAGGGACTGGACTTAGCTGATTGGCTCCCTGAGTCTCTGCTGCACCTGAGACCCGCCCCCCCCCACCTGCTCTGGCTCCTTAAGTTTGTGGAGGGAAGGCCAAAGACAGGCACCTCCATTTTGTGTTCCTCTGTGCATCTCCCCTGTGTCCTGATACAGCCCAGTGTTGAAGGATTGCAAAAAGACCTAGGTAAGGAGCCCAAAGATATTTTCTAGTTAAATAGTATTAATTGTTCAAAAAGTGTTTGTTTTACTGTGGACTCTCTGTGTTTTCAGACAGCCTGGCCTCTTTTAAAGTGGTGTTTGTTTAAAAATCGTTTTTGCTGTGACTGTGTGAATTCCCTTGCTAGTTTGTGGCTCCCCCCCTCCCCTTCCCCCCCTCTGCCGCCCTTTTTTTTCCACCCCTATTCTTAGTAAAAAGGCTACATACATCTTTCAGAGTGTGGTTTTAGGAGACTGTTTTTAATCTGTTTGTGTGATTTAAATTGTGCTTAAAAGCTGTCTGCCCCCCCTGTATTTTTGCCTTAAAAAAGCCCGATTTTTAGAGTGTGCACCCAGAACTATTGCAGTGTTTGTCTCTTAAACAATCTCCCCCTTACCTGGAAAGTAGACTCTGCTAGCTTGGAAGTGTGGATTCAGCCTGTCTGTATCCAAGGAGATACTGAATAGAGCAGCAGTAGCCTTCCCCTAGGCCACAGGGACTGGACTTAGCTGATTGGCTCCCTGAGTCTCTGCTGCACCTGAGACCCGCCCCCCCCCCCCACCTGCTCTGGCTCCTTAAGTTTGTGGAGGGAAGGCCAAAGACAGGCACCTCCATTTTGTGTTCTCTGTGCATCTCCCCTGTGTCCTGATACAGCCCAGTGTTCAAGGATTGCAAAAAGACCTAGGGAAGGAGCCCAAAGATATTTTCTAGTTAAATAGTATTAATTGTTCAAAAAGTGTTTGTTTTACTGTGGACTGTCTGTGTTTTCAGGCAGCCTGGCCTCTTTTAAAGTGGTGTTTGTTTAAAAATCGTTTTTGCTGTGACTGTGTGAATTCCCTTGCTAGTTTGTGGCAATTCCCCTCCCCCCCTTCCCCCCTCTGCCCCGTTGTTTTTCACCCCTATTCTTAGTAAAAAGGCTACACACATCTTTCAGAGTGTGTTTTAGGAGACTGTTTTTAATCTGTTTGTGTGATTTAAATTGTGCTTAAAAGCTGTCTGCCCCCCTGTATTTTTGCCTTAAAAAAGCCCGATTTTAGAGTGTGCGCCCAGAACTATTGCAGTGTTTGTCTCTTAAACAATCTCCCCCTTACCTGGAAAGTAGACTCTGCTAGTTTGGAAGTGTGGATTCAACCTGTCTGTATCCAAGGAGATACTGAATAGAGCAGCAGTAGGCCTTCCCCAGGCCACAGGGACTGGACTTAGCTGATTGGCTCCCTGAGTCTCTGCTGCACCTGAGACCCACCCCCCCCACCTGCTCTGGCTCCTTAAGTTTGTGGAGGGAAGGCCAAAGACAGGCACCTCCATTTTGTGTTCCTCTGGGCATCTCCCCTGTGTCCTGATACCGCCCAGTGTTCAAGGATTGTAAAAAGACCTAGGTAAGGAGCCCAAAGATATTTTCTAGTTAAATAGTATTAATTGTTCAAAAAGTATTTGTTTTACTGTGGACTCTCTGTGTTTTCAGGCAGCCTGGCCTCTTTTAAAGTGGCGTTTGTTTAAAAATCGTTTTTGCCGTGACTGTGTGAATTCCCTTGCTAGTTTGTGGCTCCCCCCCCTTTACCCCCCTCTGCCCCCCTTTTTTTTCACCCCTATTTTTCGTAAAAAGGCTACATACATCTACAGAGTGTGGTTTTAGGAGACTGTTTTTAATCTGTTGTGTGATTTAAATTGTGCTTAAAAGCTGTCTGCCCCCCTGTATTTTTGCCTTAGAAAAGCCTGATTTTAGAGTGTGCTCCCAGAACTATTGCAGTGTTTGTCTCTTAAACAATCTACCCCTTACCTGGAAAGTAGACTCTGCTAGCTTGGAAGTGTGGATTCAGCCTGTCTGTATCCAAGGAGATACTGAATAGAGCAGCAGTAGCCTTCCCCCAGGCCACAGGGACTGGACTTAGCTGATTGGCTCCCTGTTCTCTGCTGCACCTGAGACCCGCCCCCCCCACCTGCTCTGGCTCCTTAAGTTTGTGGAGGGAAGGCCAAAGACAGGCACCTCCATTTTGTGTTCCTCTGTGCATCTCCCCTGTGTCCTGATACAGCCCAGTGTTCAAGGATTGCAAAAAGACCTAGGTAAGGAGCCCAAAGATATTTTCTAGTTAAATAGTATTAATTTTTCAAAAAGTGTTTGTTTTACTGTGGACTCTCTGTGTTTTCAGGCGGCCTGGCCTCTTTTAAAGTGGTGTTTGTTTAAAATCGTTTTTGCCGTGACTGTGTGAATTCCCTTGCTAGTTTGTGGCTCCCCCCCCTCCCTCCCCTCTGCCCCCCTTTTTTGTCACCCCTATTCTTAGTAAAAAGGCTACATACATCTTTCAGAGTGTGGTTTTAGGAGACTGTTTTTAATCTGTTTGTGTGATTTAAATTGTGCTTAAAAGCTGTCTGCCCCCCTGTATTTTTGCCTTAAAAAAGCCCGATTTTAGAATGTGCGCCCAGAACTATTGCAGTGTTTGTCTCTTAAACAAGCTCCCCCTTACCTGGAAAGTAGACTCTGCTAGCTTGGAAGTGTGGATTCAGCCTGTCTGTATCCAAGGAGATACTGAATAGAGCAGCAGTAGCCTTCCCCCAGGCCACAGGGACTGGACTTAGCTGATTGGCTCCCTGAGTCTCTGCTGGCACCTGAGGACCCGCCCCCCCCCCCCACCTGCTCTGGCTCCTTAAGTTTGTGGAGGGAAGGCCAAAGACAGGCACCTCCATTTTGTGTTCCTCTGTGCATCTCCCCTGTGTCCTGATACAGCCCAGTGTTGAAGGATTGCAAAAAGACCTAGGTAAGGAGCCCAAAGATAATTTTCTAGTTAAATAGTATTAATTGTTCAAAAAGTGTTTGTTTTACTGTGGACTCTCTGTGTTTTCAGGCGGCCTGGCCTCTTTTAAAGTGGTGTTTGTTTAAAAAATCGTTTTTGCTGTGACTGTGTGAATTCCCTTGCTAGTTTGTGGCTCCCCCCCTCCCCTTTCCCCCCCTCTGCCCCCCTTTTTTTTCACCCCTATTCTTAGTAAAAAGGCTACATACATCTTTCAGAGTGTGGTTTTAGGAGACTGTTTTTAATCTGTTTGTGTGATTTAAATTGTGCTTAAAAGCTGTCTTCCCCCCCTGTATTTTTGTCTTAAAAAAAGCCGATTTTAGAGTGTGCGCCCAGAACTATTGCAGTGTTTGTCTCTTAAACAATCTCCCCCTTACCTGGAAAGTAGAGTCTGCTAGCTTGGAAGTGTGGATTCAGCCTGTCTGTATCCAAGGAGATACTGAATAGAGCAGCAGTAGCCTTCCCCCAGGCCACAGGGACTGGACTTAGCTGATTGGCTCCCTGAGTCTCTGCTGCACCTGAGACCTGCCCCCCCCCACCTGCTCTGGCTCTTAAGTTTGTGGAGGGAAGGCCAAAGACAGGCACCTCCATTTTGTGTTCCTCTGTGCATCTCCCCTGTGTCCTGATACAGCCCAGTGTTGAAGGATTGCAAAAAGACCTAGGTAAGGAGCCCAAAGATATTTTCTAGTTAAATAGTATTAATTGTTCAAAAAGTGTTTGTTTTACTGTGGACTCTGTGTTTTCAGGCAGCCTGGCCTCTTTTAAAGTGGTGTTTGTTTAAAAATCGTTTTTGCCGTGACTGTGTGAATTCCCTTGCTAGTTTGTGGCTACCCCACCCCCCCTTCCCTCCTCGCCCCCCTTTTTTTTTCACCCCTATTCTTAGTAAAAAAAGCTACATACATCTTTCAGAGTGTGGTTTTAGGAGACAGTTTTTAATCTGTTTGTGTGATTTAAATTGTGCTTAAAAGCTGTCTGCCCCCCCTGTATTTTTGCCTAAAAAAGCCCAATTTTAGAGTGTGCGCCCAGAACTATTGCAGTGTTTGTCTCTTAAACAATCTACCCCTTACCTGGAAAGTAGACTCTGCTAGCTTGGAAGTGTGGATTCAGCCTGTCTGTATCCAAGGAGATACTGAATAGAGCAGCAGTAGCCTTCCTCCAGGCCACAGGGACTGGACTTAGCTGATTGGCTCCCTGAGTCTCTGCTGCACCTGAGACCCGCCCCCCCCCCCCCACCTGCTCTGGCTCCTTAAGTTTGTGGAGGGAAGGCCAAAGACAGGCACCTCCATTTTATGTTTCTCTGTGCATCTCCCCTGTGTCCTGATACAGCCCAGTGTTCAAGGATTGCAAAAAGACCTAGCTAAGTACCCCAAAGATATTTTCTAGTTAAATAGTATTAATTGTTCAAAAAGTGTTTGTTTTACTGTGGACTCTGTGTTTTCAGGCAGCCTGGCCTCTTTTAAAGTGGTGTTTTTTTAAAAATCGTTTTTTGCCGTGACTGTGTGAATTCCCTTGCTAGTTTGTGGCTCCCCCCCCCCTTCCCCCCCTCTGCCCCCCCTTTTTTTTCACCCCGATTCTTAGTAAAAAGGCTACATACATCTACAGAGTGTGGTTTTAGGAGACTGTTTTTAATCTGTTTGTGTGATTTAAATTGTGCTTAAAAGGTGTCTGCCCCCCTGTATTTTTGCCTTTAAAAAAAGCCCGATTTTAGAGTGTGCGCCGAGAACTATTGCAGTGTTTGTCTCTTAAAGAATCTCCCCCTTACCTGGAAAATAGACTCTGCTAGCTTGGAAGTGTGGATTCAGCCTGTCTGTATCCAAGGAGATACTGAATAGAGCAGCAGTAGCCTTCCCCCAGGCCACAGGGACTGGACTTAGCTGATTGGCTCCCTGAGTCTCTGCTGCACCTGAGACCCGCCCCCCCCCACCTGCTCTGGCTCCTTAAGTTTGTGGAGGGAAGGCCAAAGACAGGCACCTCCATTTTGTGTTCCTCTGTGCATCTCCCCCTGTGTCCTGATACAGCCCAGTGTTGAAGGATTGCAAAAAGACCTAGGTAAGGAGCCCAAAGATATTTTCTAGTTAAATAGTATTAATTGTTCAAAAAGTGTTTGTTTTACTGTGGACTCTCTGTGTTTTCAGACAGCCTGGCCTCTTTTAAAGTGGTGTTTGTTTAAAAATCGTTTTTGCTGTGACTGTGTGAATTCCCTTGCTAGTTTGTGGCTCCCCCCTCCCCTTCCCCCCCTCTGCCCCCCTTTTTTTTCCACCCCTATTCTTAGTAAAAAGGCTACATACATCTTTCAGAGTGTGGTTTTAGGAGACTGTTTTTAATCTGTTTGTGTGATTTAAATTGTGCTTAAAAGCTGTCTGCCCCCCTGTATTTTTGCCTTAAAAAAGCCCGATTTTAGAGTGTGCACCAGAACTATTGCAGTGTTTGTCTCTTAAACAATCTCCCCCTTACCTGGAAAGTAGACTCTGCTAGCTTGGAAGTGTGGATTCAGCCTGTCTGTATCCAAGGAGATACTGAATAGAGCAGCAGTAGCCTTCCCCCAGGCCACAGGGACTGGACTTAGCTGATTGGCTCCCTGAGTCTCTGCTGCACCTGAGACCCGCCCCCCCCCACCTGCTCTGGCTCCTTAAGTTTGTGGGAGGGAAGGCCAAAGACAGGCACCTCCATTTTGTGTTCCTCTGTGCATCTCCCCTGTGTCCTGATACAGCCCCAGTGTTGAAGGATTGCAAAAAGACCTAGGTAAGGAGCCCAAAGATATTTTCTACTTAAACAGTATTAATTGTTCAAAAAGTGTTTCTTTTACTGTGGACTCTCTGTGTTTTCAGGCAGCCTGACCTCTTTTAAAGTGGTGTTTGTTTAAAAATCGTTTTTTGCCGTGACTGTGTGAATTCCCTTGCTAGTTTGTGGCTCCCCCCTCTCTGCCCCCCTTTTTTTTCACCCCTATTCTTAGTAAAGAGGCTACATACATCTTTCAGAGTATGGTTTTAGGAGACTGTTTTTAATCTGTTTGTGTGATTTAAATTGTGCTTAAAAGATGTCTGCCCCCCCTGTATTTTTGCCTTAAAAAAGCCCAATTTTAGAGTGTGCGCCCAGAACTATTGCAGTGTTTGTCTCTTAAACAATCTACCCCTTACCTGGAAAGTAGACTCTGCTAGCTTGGAAGTGTGGATTCAGCCTGTCTGTATCCAAGGAGATACTGAATAGAGCAGCAGTAGCCTTCCTCCAGGCCACAGGGACTGGACTTAGCTGATTGGCTCCCTGAGTCTCTGCTGCACCTGAGACCCGCCCCCCCCCACCTGCTCTGGCTCCTTAAGTTTGTGGAGGGAAGGACAAAGACAGGCACCTCCATTTTATGTTTCTCTGTGCATCTCCCCTGTGTCCTGATACAGCCCAGTGTTCAAGGATTGCAAAAAGACCTAGCTAAGTACCCCAAAGATATTTTCTAGTTAAATAGTATTAATTGTTCAAAAAGTGTTTGTTTTACTGTGGACTCTGTGTTTTCAGGCAGCCTGGCCTCTTTTAAAGTGGTGTTTTTTAAAAATCGTTTTTGCCGTGACTGTGTGAATTCCCTTGCTAGTTTGTGGCTCCGCCCTCCCCCTTCCCCCCCTCTGCCCCCCTTTTTTTTCCACCCTATTCTTAGTAAAAAGGCTACATACATCTTTCAGAGTGTGGTTTTAGGAGACTGTTTTTAATCTGTTTGTGTGATTTAAATTGTGCTTAAAAGCTGTCTGCCCCCCCTGTATTTTTGCCTTAAAAAAGCCCGATTTTAGAGTGTGCGCCCAGAACTATTGCAGTGTTTGTCTCTTAAACAATCTTCCCCCTTACCTGGAAAGTAGACTCTGCTAGCTTGGAAGTGTGGATTCAGCCTGTCTGTATCCAAGGAGATACTGAATAGAGCAGCAGTAGCCTTCCCCCAGGCCACAGGGACTGGACTTAGCTGATTGGCTCCCTGAGTCTCTGCTGCACCTGAGACCTGCCCCCCCCCACCTGCTCTGGCTCCTTAAGTTTGTGGAGGGAAGGCCAAAGACAGGCACCTCCATTTTGTGTTCCTCTGTGCATCTCCCCTGTGTCCTGATACAGCCCAGTGTTGAAGGATTGCAAAAAGACCTAGGTAAGGAGCCCAAAGATATTTTCTAGTTAAATAGTATTAATTGTTCAAAAAGTGTTTGTTTTACTGTGGACTCTCTGTGTTTTCAGGCAGCCTGGCCTCTTTTAAAGTGGTGTTTGTTTAAAATCGTTTTTGCTGTGACTGTGTGAATTCCCTTGCTAGTTTGTGGCTACCCCACCCCCCTTCCCCCCGCCCCCATTTTTTTTCACCCCTATTCTTAGTAAAAAGGCTACACACATCTTTCAGAGTGTAGTTTTAGGAGACTGTTTTTAATCTGTTTGTGTGATTTAAATTGTGCTTTAAAGCTGTCTGCCCCCCTGTATTTTTGCCTTAAAAATGCCCGATTTTAGAGTGTGCGCCCAGAACTATTGCAGTGTTTGTCTCTTAAAGAATCTCCCCCTTACCTGGAAAATAGACTCTGCTAGCTTGGAAGTGTGGATTCAGCCTGTCTGTATCCAAGGAGATACTGAATAGAGCAGCAGTAGCCTTCCCCCAGGCCACAGGGACTGGACTTAGCTGATTGGCTCCCTGAGTCTCTGCTGCACCAGAGACCCGCCCCCCCCCCCACCTGCTCTTGCTCCTTAAGTTTGTGGAGGGAAGGCCAAAGACAGGCACCTCCATTTTGTGTTTCTCTGTGCATCTCCCCTGTGTCCTGATACAGCCCAGTGTTCAAGGATTGCAAAAAGACCTAGGTAAGGAGCCCAAATATATTTTCTAGTTAAATAGTATTAATTGTTCAAAAGTGTTTGTTTTACTGTGGACTCTCTGTGTTTTCAGGCAGCCTGGCCTCTTTTAAAGTGGTGTTTGTTTAAAAATCGTTTTTGCCGTGACTGTGTGAAGTCCCTTGCTAGTTTGTGGCTACCCCACCCCCCTTCCCCCCCACCCCCCTTTTTTTTCACCCCTATTCTTAGTAAAAGGCTACATACATCTTTCAGAGTGTGGTTTTAGGAGACTGTTTTTAATCTGTTTGTGTGATTTAAATTGTGCTTAAAAGCTGTCAGCCCCCCTGTATTTTTGCCTTAAAAAAGCCCGATTTTAGAGTGTGCGTCCAGAACTATTGCAGTGTTTGTCTCTTAAACAATCTCCCCCTTACCTGGAAAGTAGACTCTGCTAGCTTGGAAGTGTGGATTCAGCCTGTCTGTATCCAAGGAGATACTGAATAGAGCAGCAGTAGCCTTCCCCCAGGCCACAGGGACTGGACTTAGCTGATTGGCTCCCTGAGTCTCTGCTGCACCTGAGACCCGCCCCCCCCCCACCTGCTCTGGCTCCTTAAGTTTGTGGAGGGAAGGCCAAAGACAGGCACCTCCATTTTGTGTTCCTCTGGGCATCTCCCCTGTGTCCTGATACCGCCCAGTGTTCAAGGATTGCAAAAAGACCTAGGTAAGGAGCCCAAAGATATTTTCTAGTAAATAGTATTAATTGTTCAAAAAGTGTTTGTTTTACTGTGGACTCTCAGTGTTTTCAGGCAGCCTGGCCTCTTTTAAAGTGGTGTTTGTTTAAAAATTGTTTTTGCCGTGATTGTGTGAATTCCCTTGCTAGTTTGTGGCTTCCCCCCCTCCCCCCCCTCTGCCCCCCTTTTTTTTCACCCCTATTCTTAGTAAAAAGGCTACATACATCTTTCAGAGTGTGGTTTTAGGAGACTGTTTTTAATCTGTTTGTGTGATTTAAATTGTGCTTAAAAGCTGTCTGCCCCCCTGTATTTTTGCCTTAAAAAAGCCCGATTTAGAGTGTGTGCCCAGAACTATTGCAGTGTTTGTCTCTTAAACAATCTCCCCCTTACCTGGAAAGTAGACTCTGCTAGCTTGGAAGTGTGGATTCAGCCTGTCTGAATCCAAGGAGATACTGAATAGAGCAGCAGTAGCCTTCCCCCAGGCCACAGGGACTGGACTTAGCTGATTGGCTCCCTTAGTCTCTGCTGCACCTGAGACCCTCCCCCCCACCTGCTCTGGCTCCTTAAGTTTGTGGAGGGAAGGCCAAAGACAGGCACCTCCATTTTGTGTTCCTCTGTGCATCTCCCCTGTGTCCTGATACAGCCCAGTGTTGAAGGATTGCAAAAAGACCTAGGTAAGGAGCCCAAAGATATTTTCTACTTAAAC